>NW_022680740.1:0-79832 GCF_009764315.1 Trachypithecus francoisi | reverse complement strand
TGAAGATATTTCTGTTTTCACCATAAACTTCAAAGTGCTCCCAAATTTCACTTCACAGTCTAAACAAAAACGTGTTAGAATACTGCTCAATGAAATCAGAAGCTTAACTCTGTGAATGGAATTCATGTGACATAGAACAGTTTCACAACAAGTTTCCTTCTTGTTTTTATAGGAGAGTTTTTTTTTTTTTTCAGCATATTCTTAAGAGCATTCCCAAATATCCTTTCTCAGGTTCCACAGAAACAGTGATTTCAAACTGCTCAATGTAATCTATGATTTAAGTCTGTGAGATGAATACACACATCACAAGGCAGTTGCTCTGAAAGCTTTTCTCCAGTTTTCATCAGAAGACGTTACCTTTCTCACCTCAAACCTCCTTACACCACTTAATATTGCTTCACAGATTCCTCAAAGACAGAGTTTCCAAACTGGGCAACATAGTGTAAGCTTTAAATCATTGAAATGAATGCACACGTCAGAGAGCAGTTTCTTGGAACCCTTCTTTCTGGGTTTTATATCAGGATATTTCACTTTTGCTGTAGCCTTCAATGTACTGCAAAATATCACTTTTACAGTTTTACTGTAACAGTGTTCAAACATTGTCTTATGAGAAAAGTGGTATGACTCCCTGAGTGGAATGCACACATCACAAAGCAATTTCTTAGAAAGCTTCTCTCCAGTATTTATCTGAAGATATCTCCTATTTCTCCAAAGGCCTGAGTGTACGCCCGAATGTCCATTCGCGAATCTGTCCATGATGCAGTTTCAAAACTGCATAATAGAAAGAAAGTTTTATCTATGTGAAATGAATAGACATATCTATCACAAAGCAGTTTCACAGAAAGCTTTTTTCCATTTTTTGTCTGAGGATATTCCCTTTTTCACCATAACCATCCATATATTCCCGAATATCCCCCAGTAACGTTGTCTCCCAGCAGGATTCCCCAAACCTCTATGAGAAGAAAACTATAACTCTGTGACTGGAATGCACATGTCACAAAGAAGCTCTTCAGAAATCTTTTCTCCAGGTTCTATCTGAAGATATTTCCTTTTTCACCATAAGCATCAACATGCTCCTGAGTATCCCTTAGCTGTCTAACCTACAACAGTGTTAGAATACTGCTCAATGGATACAGAAGCTTAACTGTGGGAGTGGACTTCACGTGACCTAGATCAGTTGAACAGAAAGATTTCTTCTGGTTTTTACCAGAGGGTATTTGTTTTTCAGCATATTCTTAAGAGCATTCTCAAATGTCCTTTCTCAGTTTCCACAGAAGCAGTGATATCAAACTGCTCAATTGAAAGAATGATTTAACTCTATGAGATGAATACACACATCACAAAGCAGTTTCTCAGAGAGCTTCCCTCCCGTTTTTATCTGAAGATATCTCCTATTTCCAAACAGCCCTGAATGTGCTCCTGAATGTCCTTTCGCAAATCCATCCTTGATGCAGTTTCAAAACTGCATAATGGAAAGAAAATTTAATCTATGTGAGATGAATAGACATATCTATTAGAAAGCAGTTTCACCAAAACCTTCCTTCCAGTTTTTCTCTGAGGATGTTTCCTTTTTCATCATAGCCGTCCACGTACTCCTGAATGTCCCCTGGTAACTTTTTCTCCAAACGGGATTCCCCAATCTTCTATGAGAAGAAAAGTATAACTCTGTGAGTGGAATACACACGTCACAAAGCAGCTCCTCAGAAATCTTCCCTCCAGTATCTATCTGAAGGTATTTCGGTTTTCATCCCAAGCCTCACAGTATTCCCGAGTATCCATTAGCTGACTACCCTAAACCAGTGTCAGAATACTGCTCAATGAAAACAGAAGTTTAACTGTGTGAGTGGAATTCACGTGACCTAGAGCACTTTCACAGAAAGTTTCCTTCTGGTTTTTATTGGAGGGTATTTCTTTTTCGGCATATTTCAAGAGCAGTACCAAATGAAATTTCTCAAGTTCCACAGGAACAGTGATTTCAAACTGCTCAATCCAAAGAATGGTTTAACTCTATGAGATGAATACACACATCACACGCAGTTGCCTGAAAGCTTCTTTTCAGTTTTCATCGGAAAACGTTTTCTTTCTCAATACAAGCCTCTGGGTGACCAATAATATCATTCACAGATTCCTCAAAGACAGTGTTTCCAAACTGGGTAACGTAGTGTAAGCTTTAACTCTCTGAATTGAATGCGTACATCAGAAAACAGTTTCTTGGAACACTTCTTTCTGGGTTTTATTTCAAGATATTTCACTTTTCACCGTAGTCTTCAATGTGCTGCAAAATATCACTTTTTCAGTTTTACAGGAACATTGTTCAAACACGGCCTTATGAGAGAAGAAGTGTAACTCCCTGAGTGGAATGCACACATCCCAAAGCAGTTTCTCAGAAAGCATCTCTACAGTTTTTATCTGGAGTTATCTCCTTTCTCACAGTACGCTTGAATGTGCTCCCGAATATCTCTTCACGAATCTGTCCATGACGCAGCTTCAAAACTGCATAATAGAAACAAAGTTTTATCTATGTGAGATGAAAAGACATATCTATCACAAAGTAGTTCACAGACGCTGCTTTCCAGTTTTTGTCTGAGGATATTTCCTTTCTCACCATAGCCGTCCATATACTCCCGAATCTTCACTCGTAGCTATTTCTCCAAGCAGGGTGCCCCAATCCTGTATGAGAAGAAAAGTATAACTCTGTGAGTGGAATGCACACGTCACAAAGTAACTCCTCGGAAATCTCTCCAATATCTATCTGAAGATATTTCCGTTTTCACCATAAGCCCCAAAGCGCTCCGGAGTATACCTTAGCTGACAAACTTAAAACAGTGTTAGAATACTGCTCAATGAAAACAGAAGCTTTACTGTGTGAGTGGAATTCATGTGACCTAGAGCAGTTTAACAGAAAGTTTTCTTCTGGTTTTTAACAGAGTATTTCTTTTTCAGCACATTCTTAAGAGCATTCCCAAAAACCTTCTCTCAGGTTCCAGAAAAAGAGTGATTTCAAACTGCTCCATCCAAAGAATGATTTAACTCTATGAGATAAATACCCACATCACAAAACAGTTGCTCCAAAAGCCTCTGTCCAATTTTTATAGGAAGATTTTCCATTCTCACCACAAACCTCCGGATGCCACTTAATATCCATTCACAGATTCCTCAAAGACAGACTTTCCAAACTAGGCAACTCTCTGAAATGAATGCTCATGTCAGAGAGCAGTTTTTTGAACGTTTCTTTCTGGGTTTTATTTCCATATTTCACTTTTCACCATAGTCTTCAATGTGCTGCAAAATATCACTTTTTCATTTTTACAGGAACAGTGTTCAAACACTGCCTTACGTGAAAAGAGGTATGACTTCCTGAGTGGAATGCACACATCACAAAGCAGTTTCTCAGAAAACTTCTCTCCAGTCTTTATCTGAAGTTAACTCCTATTTCCCCACAGGCCTGAATGGGCTCCTGAAAGTCCTTTTGCGAATCCATCCATGACACAGTTTCAAAACAGTGTAATAGAAAGAAAGTTTTATCTATGTGACATGAAAAGATATATCTTTCACAAAGCAGTTTCACAGAAAGCTTCTTTCCAGTTTTTGTCTGAGGATATTTCCTTTTTCACCATAGCCTTCCATATACACCCAAATGTCCGTTGGTAGCTTTTACTACAATTGGGATTCCCCAGTCCTCTATGAGTACAAAAATGTAATTCTGTGAGTGGAATGCACACATCACAAAGCAGCTAATTGGACATTTTTTCACCGGTATCTATCTGAAGATATTTCTGTTTTCACCATAAGCCTCAAATCACTCCCAAGTATCCCTTAGCTGACCAACCTAAAAGAGGGTTAGAATACTGCTCATTGAAAACAGAAGTTTAATTGTCTGAGTCAACTTCACGTAACTTAGAGCAGTTTCACAGAAAGTTTTCTTCTGGTTTTTATCGGAGGGCATTTCTTTTTCTCCATATTCTATAGAGCCTTCCAAATGTCCATTTTCAGGTTCCACAGAAACAATGATTTCAAACTGCTCAATCCAAAGAACGATTTAACTCTATGAAATAAATATGAGATAAATAAACACATCACAAAGCATTTGCTCTGAAAGCTTCTCTCCAGTTTTCATCAGAAGACGTTTCTTTTCTCACCACAAGACTCTGAGCGTCACTTAATACCCCTTTACAGATTCCTCAAAGACAGAGTTTCCAAAGTGGGCAACGTAGTGTAAGCTTTAAATCTGTGACATGAAAGCACACATCAATGAGCAGCTTCTTGGAAAGCTTCTGTCTCGGTTTTATTTCAGGATATATCACTTTTCACCATAGTCTACCACACGCTGCAAAATATCACATTTTCAGTTTGTCAGGAACAGTGTGCAAACACTGCCTAATGAGAAAAAAGGTATAACTCCCTGAGTTGAGTGCTCACATCACAAAGCAATTTCTCAAAAGCTTCTCTGCAGTTTTTATCTAAAGATATTTTCAATTTCCCCACAGGCCTGAATGTGCTCCCGAATGTCCCTTTCGAATCCGACCATTACGGAGTTTCAAAACTGCATAATAGAATGAAAGTTTTATCTATGTGAGATGAGCAGACATATCTATCACAAAGCAGTTTCAGAGAAAGCTTCTTTCCAGTTTTTGTCTGAGAATATTTCCTTTTTCACCAAAGCCATGCCTATACTCCTGAAAGTCCACTGGTAGCGTTTTGTCCAAGCTTGATTCCTCAATCCTCTATGAGATTAAAAGTATAACTCTGTGAGTGGAATGCTCACATCACAAAGCAGTTTCTCAGAAAGCTTCTCTCCAGGTTTTATCTGAAGTTGTCTCCTACTACCCCACCAGGCTGAATGTCCCGAAAGTCCATTCGTAAATCCATCCATGATGCAGTTTCCAACTGCATAATAGAATGAAAGTTTTATCTATGTGAGTGGAATACACCTATCTATCACAAACCAGTTTCACAGATAACTTCTTTCCAGGTTTTGTCTCAGGATAACTCCTTTTTCACCATAGCCATCTATATACTCCCGGATGTCCCCTGGTAGTGTTTTCTCCAAGTGGGATTCACCAATCGTCTATGAGAAGAAAAGTATAACTCAGTGAGTGAAGTGCACACATCACAAAGCAGCTCCTCAGAAATCTTCTCTCCAGTTTCTATCTGAAGGTATTTCCATTTTCACGGTACGCCTCCAACCACTCCTGAGTATCACTCTGCAGACTAAACAAAAACAGTGTTAGAATATGCTCAAGGAAAACAGAAGTTTAACTGTGTGAATGGAACTCACTTGACCTAGAGCAGTTTCACAGAAAGTTTCCTTCTCGTTTTTATCAGAGGGTATTTCTTTTTCAGCATTTTCTTAAGAGCGTTCCGAAATATCCTCTCTCAGTTTCCACAGAAACAGTGATTTCAAGCTGCTCAATCCAAAGAATGATTTTACTCTGTGAGATGAATACACACATCCCAAAGGAGTTGCTCCAAAAGCTTCTTTCCAGTTTTCATTGGAAGACATTTCCTTCCTCACCACAAGCCTCTGGGTGACATTTAATATCCCTTCACAGATTCCTCAAAGACAGTTTCCAAACTGGGCAACGTAGTGAAAGCTTTAACTCTCTGAAATGAATGCACACGTCAGAGAGCAGTTTCTTAGAATGCTTCTTTCTGGGTTTTATTTCAGGATATTTCACTTTTCGCCATAGTCTTCAATGCACTGCAAAATATAAGATTTTCAGTTTTACAGAAACAGTGTTCAAACGCTGCCTTATGAGAAAAGAGGTATAACTCCCTGAGTGGAATGCACTCATCACAAAGCATTTTCTCAGAAACCTGCTCTCTAGTTTTTGTCTGAAGATACTTCCTTTTTCCACACAGGCCTGAATGTGCTCCCAAATGTCCCTTTGCAAATCCATTCATGACGCCGTTTCAAAACTGCATAATAGAAAAAAAGTTTTATATATGTGAGTTGAATAGACATATCAATCACAAAGCAGTTTCTCTGAAAGCTTCTTTCTGTTTTTGTCTGAGGATATTTCCTTTTCCACCATAGCTGTCCATATACACCCAAATGTCCCCATTAGCATTTTCTCCAAACGGTATCCCCCAATCCTCTATGAGAAGAAAACTATGATTTGCTGAATGGAATGCAAACGTCACAAAACAGTTTCTCGGAAATCTTCTCTCTGGTATCTATCTGAAGATAATTCCATTTTCACTGTAAGCCTCAAAGTGCTCTCGAGTTTCCCTTAGCTGACTAAAATAAAAGAGTGTTAGAACACTGCTCAATGAAAACAGGAGCTTATCTGTGTGAGTGGATTTCACGTGACCTAGAGCAGTTTCACATAAACATTCCTTCTAGTTTTTATTGGAGGGTGTTTCTTTTTCAGCATATTCATAAGAGCGGTTCCAAATGTCCTTTCTTAGGTTCTACAGAGACAGTGATTTCTAACTGTTCAATCCAAAAAATGCTTTATCTCTATGAGATGAATACACACATCACAAAACAGTTGCTCAGTAATCTTCTGTCCAATTTTCAACAGAAGACATTTCCTTGCTTGCCAATGACCTCTGGTCACCACTAAATATCCATTCGCAGAATCCTCAAAGGCAGACTTTCCAAAATAGGAAATGTAGAGTAAGTTTTAACTCTCTGAAATGAATGGACAAGTCATAGAGCACTTTCTTGGAAAACTTCCTTCTGGGTTTTATTTCTGGACATTTAACTTTTCACCACAGTCTTCCACGTGCTTCGAAATATTACTTTTTCAGTTTTACAGGAACAGCATTCAAACACTGCTTTATGAGAAAAGAGGTAAAACTCCCTGAGTGGAATGCACACATCACAAAGCAGTTTCTCAGAAAGCTTCCCTCCATTTTTTATCTGAAGATAGTTTCTATTTCTACTCAGTCCTGAATGTGCTCCCAAATGTCCCTTCGCGAATATATCCATGAGGCCATTTCAAAACAGCGTAATAGAAAGAAAGTTTTGGCCGGGCGCAGTGGCTCAAGCCTGTAATCCCAGCACTTTGGGAGGCCGAGACGGGCGGATCACGAGGTCAGGAGATCGAGACCATCCTGGCTAACACAGTGAAACCCCGTCTCTACTAAAAATACAAAAACTAGCCGGGCGAGGTGGCGGGCGCCTGTTGTCCCAGCTACTCGGGAGGCTGAGGCAGGAGAATGGCGTAAACCCGGGAGGCGGAGCTTGCAGTGAGCTGAGATCCGGCCACTGCACTCCAGCCTCGGCGACAGAGCAAGACTCCGCCTCAAAAGAAAAAAAAAAAAAAAAGAAAGTTTTATCTATGTGAGATGAATACACATATCTATCACAAAGAAGTTTCACAGAATGATTCTTTCCAATTTTTGTCTAAGGATATTTCCTTTTCCACCATAGCTGTCCATATACTCCCGAAAGTCCCCTGGTAGCTTTTTCCCAAACAGGATTCCCTAATACTCTATGAGAAGAAAAGTAGAACTCTGTGGTTGGAATGCACACGTCACAAAGCAGCTCCTTGTAAATCTTCTCCCCAGCATCCATCTGAAGATGTTTTCATTTACACAATAAGCCTCTAAGCGCTCCCCAATATCTCTGAGCTGACTAATCTAAAACAGTGTTAGAATACTGCTCAATGAAAACAGACACTTAACCGTGTGAGTGGACTTCACATGACTTAGATTAGTTTCACAGAATGTTTCCTTCTGGTTTTTATTGGAGGGTGCTTCTTTTTCAGCATATTCTTAAGAATGGTCCCAAATGTCCTTTCTCAGGTTCCACAGAAACAGTGATTTCCAACAGTTCAATCCAAACAATGATTTAATTCTATGAGAAGAATACACACATCACAAAGCAGTTGCTCTCAAAGCTTCTCTCCAGGTTACCGGGAAGACGTTTCCTTTCACACCACAAGCCTTCGGGCGCCACTTATAATCCCTTCACAGTTTCCTCAAAGACAGAGTTTCCAAACTGGGCAATGTAGTGTAAGCTTTAAAATCTGTGAAATGAATGCACATGTTGGAGAGCAGTTTTTTGGAATGCTTCTTTCTGGATTTTATTTCAGGATATTTCACTTTTCGCCATAGTATTAATGCACTGCAAAATGCCACAGGAACAGTGTTCAAACATTGTCGTATGAGAAAAGAGGTATAACTCCCTGAGTGGAATGCACACATCACAAAGCAGTTTCTCAGAAATCTTCTATAAAACTTTTATCTGAAGATATTTCCTATTTCCCCACAGGCCTGAAAGTACTCCCGAATGTCCCTTCCAAAATCAGTCCATGGCACAGTTTCAAAACTGCATAAGAGAAAGGCAGTTTCATCTATGTGAGATGAATGCATCTATCATGAAGCAGTTTCACAGAAAGCTTTTTTCCAGTTTTTGTCTTTTTCAACATAGCTGTCCATATATTCCCGAATGTTCCTTGTTACCTTTTTCTCCAAACGGGATCCCTCAATTCTCTATGAAAAGAAAAGCATAACTCCGTGAGTGGAATGCTCACATCACAAAGCAGCTCCTCGGAAATCTTCTCTCCAGTATATATTTGAAGATATTTCCGTTTTAACCATAAGCCTCAAAGTGTTCCCGAGTATCATTTAGCTGACTAACCTACAACAGTGTTAGAATACTGCTCAATGAAAATAGAACTTTAACTGTGTGGGTGGAATTCAGGTGACCTAGAATAGTTACACAGAAAGTTTCCTTCTGGTTTTTATTGGAGTGTATGTCTTTTTCAACATATTCTTAAGAGCATTCCAAATGTTCTTTTTCAGGTTCCACAGAAACAGTGATTTCAAATTGCTCAATACCAAGAATGATTTAAGTCTGAGATGAATACACACATCAGAAAGCAGTTGCTCCGAAAGCTTCTCTCCACTTTTCATCAAGAGACGTTTCCTTTCTCAACACCAGCCTCTGGGTGCCACTTAATATCGCTTCACAGATTCTACAAAGACAGAATTTCCAAACTGAACAATGTAGTGTAAGCTTTAACTCTGTGAAATGAATTCACACGTCAGAGAGCAGTTTCTTGGAAAGCTTCTTTCTGCGTTTTATTTCAGGATATTTTACTTTTCATTATAGATTTCAATACACTGCAAAATATCAGTTTTTCAGTTTTACAGGAACAATGGTGAAACCCTGTCTTATGAAAAAAGTGGTATAACTCCCTGAGTGAAATGCACTCATCAGCAATCAGTTTCCCAGATAGTTTCTCTCCAGTTTTTATCTTTTTATCTGAGGATACCTCCTATTTCCAAAGAGGCCTGAATGTGTTCCCGAATGTCCCTTCGTGAATCTGTCCATGACGCTGTTTCAAAATTGCGTAATAGAAAGAAAGTTTTAACTATGGGAGATGAATAGACATATCTATCCAAAGAAATTTCACAGAAAGCGTCTTTCCAGTTTTTGTCTGATGATATTTCCTTTTTCACCATAGGCATCCATATACTTCTGAATGTCCCCAGGGAGCTTTTTCTCCAAACGTGATTCCCCAATCCTCTATGAGAAGAAAAGTGTACCTCCTTGAGTGGAATGCATACGTCACAAAGCAGCTCCTTGGGAATCTACTCCCCAGTATCTATCTGAAGATATTTCCGTTTATACCATAAGCCTAAAAGCGCTCCCAAGTATCTCTTAGCTGACTAACTGCTCAATGAAAACAGAAACTTAACTGTGCGAGTGGAATGTAGGTGACCTAAAGCGATTTCACAGAAAATTTCCTTCTGATTTTTATCAGAGCATATTTATTTTTAAGCATATTGTTAAGAGTGTTCCGAAATGTCCTTTCTCGGGTTCAACAGAAACAGTGATTTCAAATTGCTCAATCCAAAGAATGATATAACTGTATGAGATGAATACACACAACACAAACCAGTTGCTCTGAAAGCTTCTCTCAAGTTTTCATCGGAAGATGTTTCCTTTCTCACCACAAGCCTCCGGGGACACTTAATATCCTTTCACAGCTTCTTCAAAGACAGAGTTTCCAAAATGAGCAACATAGTGTGAGCTTTAACTCTCTGAAATGAATGCACACGTCAGGGAGAAGTTTCTTGGAATGCTTCTTTCTGTGTTGTATATTAAGATATTTCCCTTTTTGCCATAGTCTTCAATGTGCTGCAAAATATCACTTTATCAGGTTTACAGGAACAGTGTTCAAACACTGCCTTATGAGAAAACAGGTATACGTCCCAGAGTGGAATGCACACATGACAAAGCAGTTTCTCAGAAAGCTTCTCTCCAGTTTTTATCTGAAGATATTTCCTATTACACCACAGGCCTGAATGTGCCCCCAAATGTCCCCTCGTGAATCCGTTCATGACGCAATTTTAAAACTGTGTAATAGAAAGATTTATCTATGTCAGATTAATAGATATATCTATCACAAAGCAGTTTTGTAGAAAGCCTCTTTCCAATTTTTTTCTGAGGCTATTTCCTTTTCCACCCTAGCCGTCCATATACCCCCGAGTGTCCCCTGGTAGCTTTTTCTCCGAACGGAACTCCCCAGTCCTCAACAAGAGGAAAAGTGTAACTCTGAGTGGAATGCACACATCACAAAGCAGCACCTCGGAAATCTTCTCTCCAGTATCTATCTGAAGATTTTTCTGTTTTCACCATAAGCCACAAAGTGCTTTGGAGTACCCCTTACCTGATTAATGTAAAACAGTGTTACAAAACTGCTCAATGAAAACAGAAATTCGGGTGATCTAATGCAGTTTGACATAACGTTTCCTTCTGTTTTTTTTCGAAGGGTATTTCTTTTTCAGCATATTCTTAAGAGCGATCACAAATGTACTTTCCAGGTTCCACAGAAAGACTGATTTCAAAATGCTCAATCCAAAGAATAATTAAAATCTATAAGATGAATACACACATCACAAATCAGTTGCTCCAAAAGCTTCTCTCCAGTTTTCATCGGAAGAAGTTTTCTTTCTCACCACAAGCCTCCGGGCGTCTCTTAATTTCCCTTCACAGATTCCTCAAAGACAGAGTTTCCAAACTGGGGAAGGTAGTGTAAGCTTTAACTCTCTGAAATGAATGCACACGTCAGGGAGCAGTTTCTTGGAATGCTTCTTTCTGCTTTTTATTTCAGGATATTTCACTTTTCACCATAGTCTTCAATGCACTGCAAAACATAACTTTTTCAGTTTTACAGGAACAGTGTTCAAACACTACCTTATGAGAAAAGAGATATAACTCCCTGAATGTAATGAAAACATCACAAAGCAGTTTCTAAGAAAGCTTCTCTCCAGTTTTTATCTGAAGATATCTCCTATTTCCCCACAGGCCTGCTTGTTCTCCCAAATGTCCCTTCGGGAAACCGTCCATGATGCAGATTCAAAAGTGCATAATAGAAAGTTTTATCTATGTGAGATGAAGAGACATATCTATCACAAAACAGATTCACAGAAAGCTTCTTTTCAGTTTTTGTCTGAGGATATTTCCTTTTTCACTATAGACATCCATATAATCCCAAATGTCCCCTGGTAGCATTTTCTCCAAAAGGGATTCCCCAATCCTCTATGAGTAGAAAGTATAACTCTGTGAGTGGAATGCACACGTTACAAAGCAACTCCTCGGTAATCTTTCCAGCATGTATCTGAAGATATTTCCGTTTTCACCGTAAGCCTCAAAGGGCTCCCGAATATCACTTAGCTGACTAACCTAAAACAGTGTTAGAATGCAGCTCAATGAAAACAGAAGCTTAACTGCAAGTGGAAATCACGTGATCTAGAGTCAACTCACAGAAAGTTTGTATTGGAGGGAATTTCTTTTTCAGCAGATTCTTAAAAGCAGCCCCAAATATCCTTCTCAGGTTCCACAGATACAGTGATTTCAAAGTACTCAATCCAAAGAATCATTTTAGTCTATGAGATGAATACACACATCACAAAGCAGTTGCTCTGAAAGATTCTCTCCAGTTTTCTTCTGAAAAAAGCCTCTGAGTGCCACTTAACATCCCTTCACAGATTCCTCAAAGACAGAGTTTCCAAACTGGGCAATGTACCGTAAGCTTTAACTCTCTGAAATGAATGCTCACGTCAGAGAGCAGTTTCTTGGAACGTTTCTTTCTGGGTGTTATCTCAGGATATTTCACTTTTCTTCATAGTCTTCAATGCGCTGCAAAATATCACTTTTTCAGTTTTACAGGAACAGTGTTCAAACACTGCCTTATTAGAAAAGAATTATAACTCTCTGAGTGGAATGCACACATTACAAAGCAGTTTCTCAGAAAGCTTCTCTCCAGTTTTTGTCTGAGGATATTTCCTTTTTCACCGTAGCCATCCACATACTCCCAAATGTTCCCTGGTAACTTTTTCTCCAAACGGGATTACCCAATATTCCCTGTGAAGAAAGGTATAACTCTGTGAGTGGAATGCACAAGTCACAAAGCAGCTCCTCAGAAATCTTCTCTCCAGTATCTATCTGAAGATATTTCCTTTTTCACCATAAGCCTCAAAGCGCCCCCAAATATCACTTCATGGACTAACCTAAAACAGTGTTAGAACACTACTCAATGAAAACAACAGCTTAAATGTGCGAGTGGACTTCACGTGACCTAGAATAGTTTCACAGAAAGTTCCTTCTGGTTATTATTGGAGAGGATTTCTTTTTCAGCATATTATTAAGAGTGTTCCCAAATGTCCTTTCTCAAGTTCCACAGAAACAGTGATTTCTAACTGCTCAATCCAAAGAATGATTTAACCCTATGAGATGAATACACACATCAAAAGGTAGTTGTTCTGAAAGTTTCTCTCCAGTTTTCATCGGAAGACGTTTCCTTTCTCACAACAAGCCTCTGTGCACCACTTAATATCCCTTCACAGATTCCTCAAAGACAGAGTTTCCAAACTGGGAAATGTGTTGTAAACTTTACCTCTCTGAGATGAATGCACATGTCAGCGGTTTCTTCGAATTCTTCCTTCTGGGTTTTATTCAGGATATTTTACTTTTTGCCATAGTCTTCAATGCGCTGCAAAATATCACTTTTTCAGTTTTACAGGAACAGTGTTCAAATACTCCCTTATGAGAAAAGAGATATAACGCCCTGAGTGGAATGCACACTTCTAAAGCAGTTTCTCAGAAAGCTTCTTTCCACTTTTTGTCTGAGGATATTTCCTTTTTCACCATAGCCGTCCATATGCTCCCCAATGTCCCTTGGTAGCTTTTTCTCCTAATGAGATTCTCCAATCCACTATGAGAAGAAAAGTAAAACTCTGTGAGTGGAATACATTTGTCACAATGCATCTTCTCAAAAATCTTCTGTCCAGTATCTATCTGAAGATATTTCCATTTTCACCATAAAACTCAAAGCGCTCCGAAGTTTCCCTTAGCTGTCTAAAACAAAACAGGGTTAGAATACTGGTCAATGAAAACAGAAGCTTACCTGTGCAAGTGGACTTCACGTGACCTAGAGCCGCTTCCCAGAAAGATAGTTTCTGGTTTTTATTGGAGGGCATTTCTTTTTCAGCATATTTTTAAGAGCGTTCCCAAATGTCCTTTCCCAGGTTCCACAGAAACAGTGATCTCAAACTGCTCAATCCAAACAATGATTTAACTCTATGAGAAGAATAGCACATCACAAAGCAGTTGCCCCAACAACTTCTCGCCAGTTTTCATCGGAAGATGATTAATTTCTCACCACAAGCTTCCAGGCGCCACTTAATATCCCTTCACAGATTCCTCACAGACAGAGTTTCCAAACTGGGAAATGTAGTGTAAGCTTTAACACTCTTAAATGAATGGACACGTCAGAGAGCAGTTTGTTGGAATGCTTCTTTCTTGGTTTTATTTCGGGATATCTCAATTTTCGCCATACTCTTCAAAGCGCTGCAAAATATCACATTTTCAGTTTTACGGGAACAGTGTTCAAACACTGCCTTAGGAGAAAAGAGGTATAACTCCCTGAGTGGAATGCACACATCACAAAGAAGTTTCTGAGGAAGCTTCTCTTCAGTTTTTATTTGAAGATATCCCTTATTTCCCCATAGGCTCGAATGTGCTCCCGAATTTCCCTTTGTGAATCCGTCCATGAGGCAGTTTCAAAACTGCGTAATAGAAAGAAAGTTTTATCTATGTGAGATGAATAGAGATATGTATCACAAAGCAGTTTAAAAGATAGTATTTTTTCAGTTTTTGTCTGAGGATATTTCCTTTTTCACCATAGCAGTCCATATAACCCTGAATGTGCAGCTTCCCTGCACTTTTAATCTGAATTTATTTCCTATTTCCCCACAGGCCTGAATGTGCTTCCAAATGTCCCTCTGAGAAACTGTCCATCACGCAGTTTCAAAACTACATATTAGAAAGAAATTTTTATCTATGTGAGATGAATAGACATATCTATCACAATGCAGAGTCACAGAAAGATTTTTTTCCAGTTTCTGTCTGAGGATATTTCCTTTTTCACGGTAGCCGTCCATAATGTCATGAATGTTCCCTGGTAGCGTTTTTTCCAAACGGGATTCCCCAATCCCTTATGAGAAGAAAAGTAAAACTCTGTGAGTGGAATGCACATGTCACAAAGAAGCTCCTCAGAAATCTTATCTCCAGTATCTATCTAAAGATATTTCCATTTTCACCATAAGCCTCAAAGTGCTCCCGAGTATCCCTTAGCTGACCAACCTAAAACAGTGTGAGAATACTGCTCAAAGAAAACAGAAACTTAACTGTGCAAGTGCAATTCACGTGACATGGAATAATGACAAAAAAAGTTTCCTTCTTGTTTTTATCAGAGGGTATTTCTTTTTCAGCATATTCTTTAGAGCGTTCACAAATATCCTTCATCAGGTTCCAAAGAATGATTTAACTCTATGAGACGAATACACACATCACAAAGCAGTTGCTCCGAAAGCTTCTATCCAGTTTTCATCAGAAGACGTTTCCTTTCTCACCACAAGCCTCCAGGCGCCACTTAATATTACTTCACAGATTCCTCAAAGGCCAAGTTTCCAATCTGGGCAACGTAGTGTAAGCTTTTACTCTCTAAAATGAATGAACACTTCAGACACCAGATTCTTAGAAGGCTTCTTCTGGGTTTTGTTTCCAGATATTTCACTTATCGCCGTAGTCTTCAATGAGCTGCAAAATATCACTATTTCAGTTTTACAGGAACAGTGTTCAAACACTGCCTTATGACAAAAGAGGTATAACTCCCTGAGTGGAATGCACACACCACAAAGCAGTTTCTCAGAAAGCTTCTCCCCATTTTTTATCTGAAGATATCTCTCATTTCCCCACAGGTCTGACTGTACTCTCAAATGTCCCTTCACAAATCCGTTCATGATGCAGTTTCAATACTGTGTAATAGAAAGAAAATTTTATCTGTCTGAATGGAATAGACATACCTATCACAAAGTAGTTTCACAGAAGTCTTCTACCAGTATTTGTCTTAGGATATTTCCTTTATCACCATAGCTGTCCATATACTACCGAATGTCCCCTGTTAGCGTTTTCTCCAATGGGATTCCCCAATCCCCTCTGAGAAGTAAAGTAAAACTCTGTGAGTGGAATGCACACGTCACAAAGCAGCTGCTCGGAAATCTTCTCTCCAGTATCTATCTGAAGATATTTCCATTTTCACCATAAGCTTCAAAGTGCTCCCGATTATCCCTTAGCTGATTAACCTAAAACAGTGTCAGAACACTGCCCAATGAAAACAAAAGCTTAACTGTGCGAGTGGACTTCATGTGACCTAGAGCAGTTTCACAGAAATATTCCTTCTGGTTTCTATCAGAGGGTATTTCTTTTTCAGCATAATCTTAAGAGCGTTCCCAAATGTCCTTTCTCGGGTTCAACAGAAACAGTGATTTCAAATTGCTCAATCCAAAGAATGATATAACTGTATGAGATGAATACACACAACACAAACCAGTTGCTCTGAAAGCTTCTCTCAAGTTTTCATCGGAAGACGTTTCCTTTCTCACCACAAGCCTCCAGGCGCTGATTAATATCCCTACACAGATTCCTCAAAGACAGAGTTTCCAAACTGGGCAATGTAGTGTAAGCTTTAACTCTCTGAAATGAATGCACGCGTCAGAGAAGAGTTTCTTGGAATGGTTCTTTGAAGGTTTTATATCTGGATATTTCATAGTCTTCAATGCGCTGTAAAATATCACGTTTTCAGACTTAGAGGAACAGTGTTCAAACACTGCCTTAAGAGAAAAGAGGTATAACACCCCGAGTGGAATGTAAACATCACAAAACAGTTCTTCAGAAAGCTTCTCTCCAGTTTTTATCTGAAGATATCTCTTATTTCACCAGAGGCCTGAAAGTGCTCCTGAATGTCCCTTCACGAATCGATCCATGTCGCAATTTCAAAACTGGGTAATAGAGAGTAAATTTTATCTATGTGAGATGAATAGACATATCTACCACAAACCAGTTTCTCTGAAAGCTTCTTTGCAGTTTATCTCTGAGGATATTTCCTTTTTCATCATAGCCGTACATATACTCCCGAATGTCCCCAGGTAGCTATTTCTCCAAACGGGATTACCAAATCCTCTATGAGAAGAAAAGTATAACTCTGTGAGTCAATGCACCAGCCACAATGCAGCTACTCGGAAATCTTCTCTCCAATATTTATCTGAAGATATTTCCATTTTCACCGTAAGCCTCAAAGCGTTCCCCAGTATCCCTCAGCTGACTAACCTAAAACAGTGTTAGCATACTGCTCAATGAAAACAGAAGCTTAACTGTGCGAGTGGATTTCATGTGACCTAGAGCAGTTTCACAGAAAGTTTCCTTCTGGTTTTTATTGGAGGGTATTTCTTTTTCAGCAAATTCTTAAGAGCAATCCCAAATGTCCTTTCTAAGATTGCACAAAAACAGTGATTTCAAACTGGTCAATCCAAAGTATGATGTAAGTCTATGGGATGAATAAACACATCACAAAGCAGTTGCTCCAAATGCTTCCCTCCTGTTTTCATTGGAAGATGGTTTCTTTCTCACCAGAAGCCTCCAGGTGCCACGTAATATCCCTCACAGATTACTGAAAGAGAGTTTTTCCAAACTGGGCTGCGTAGTGTAAGCTTTAACTTTCTGAAATGAATGCACACGTCAGATAGCAGTTTCTTGGAACGCTTCTTTATGGGTTTTATTTCAGAAAAATTAACTTTTTGCCATAGTCTCCAATGCACTGCAAAACATTACTTTTTCAGTTTTACAAGAGCAGTGTTCAAACACTGCCTTATGAGAAAAAAGGTATAACTCCCTTAGTGGAATGCACACATCACAAGGGAATTTCTCAGATAACCCAAAGCAGTTTCACAGAAATCTTTTATTAAGTTTTTGTCTATGGATATTTCCTTTTTCCCCAAAGCCATCCATATACTCCCGAATGTCCCCTGGTAGTGTTTACTCCAAATGGAATTCACCAATCCTCTATGAAAAGAAAAGTATAACTCGGTGAGTGGAATTTACAGGTCACAAAGCAGCTCCTTGGAAATCTTCTCTCCAGTGTCTATTTGAAGATATTACTGTTTTCACCGGAAGTCTCAAAGTGCTCCCGAGTGTCCCTTAGCTGACTAACCTAAAACAGTGTTAGAATACTGTTGAATGAAAACAGAAGCTTTATTCTGCGAGTGGACTTAACCTGACCCAGAACAGTTTCACAGAATGTTTCCTTCTGTTTTTTATCGGGGGGTATTTCTTCTTCAGCATATTCTTAAGAGCGTTCCCAAGTGTCCTTTCTCAGGTTCCACAGAAACAGTGATTTTAAACTGCTGAATCCAAGGAATGATTTAACTCTGTGAAATGATACACATGTCACAAAGCAGTTGCTCCAAAAGCTGCTCTAAAGTTTTCATCAGAAGACGTTTCCTTTCTCACCACAAGCCTCTGCGTGCCACTAAATATCCCTTCACAGATTCCTCAAAGACAAAGTTTTCAAACTGGACAACGTAGTGTAAGATTTATCTCTCTGAAATGAATGCACACGCCAGAGCAGTTTTTGGAGCGTTTCTTTCTGGGTTTTATTTCAGGATATTTCACTTTTCAACATAGTCTTCAATGCGCTGCAAAATATCACTTTTTCAGTTTTACAGGACTAGTGTTCACACCCTGCCTTATAAGAAAAGAGGTATAAGTCATGGAGTGGAATGCACTCATCATAAAGCAGTTTCTCAGAAAGCTTCACTCCAGTTTTCATCTGAAGACATCTCCTATTTCTCCACAGGCCTGAAAGTGCTCCCAAATGTACCTTCTTGAATCTGTCCTTGCTGCAGTTTCAAAACTGCGTAATTGAAAGAAAGTTTTACCTATGTGAGATGTATGGACATATTATCACAAAGCCGTTTCACAGAAAGCTTCTTTCCATTTTTGTCTGAGGATATTTCCTTTTTCACCACAGCCATCCATATCCTCCTGAATGTCCCCTGGTAGCTTTTTCTCCACATGGGATTCCCTAATCCTCTATGAGTAGAAAAGTATAACTCTGTGAGTGGAATGCACACGTCACAAAGCAGTTGCTTGGAAATCTTCTCTCTGTTATCTATGTGAAGATATTTCCCTTATCACCATAAGCCTCAAAGCACTTCTGACTATTCCTTAGCTGTCTAACCTAAAGGAGTGTTATAATACTGCTCAATAATATCAGAAGCTTAACTGTGCGGGTGGACTTTACATGACCTAGAGCAGTTTCACAGAAAGTTTCCTTCTGGTTTCTATCAGAGTGTATACCTCTTTCAGCATATTCTTCAGAGCGTTCCCAAATATCCTATCTCAGTTTCCACAGAAACAGTGATTTCAAACTGCTCAATCCAAAGAATGATTTAACTCTATGAGATGAATACACACATCACATAGCAGTTGCTTCGAAAGTTTCTCTCCAGTTTTCATCAGAAGACGTTTCTTTTCTCACCACAATCCTCTGGGTGCCACTTAATATTTCCTCACTGACTCCTCAAAGACAGAGTTTCCAAACTGATCAAGGTAGTGTAAGCTTTAACGCTCTGAAATGAATGCCCAGGTCAGAGATCAGTTCCTTGTAATGCTTCTTCTGGATTTTATTTCAGGAGATTTAACGTTTTGCCATAGTCTTCAATGCGCTGCAAAATATCACTTTTTCAGTTTAACAGGAACGGGGTTTAAACACTGCCTTATGAGAAAAGAAGTGTAACTCCCTGAGTTAAATGCTCACATCACAATACAATTACTCAGAAATCTTCTTTCCAGTTTTTATCTGAAGAAATTTCCTACTTCCACACAGGTCTTAATGTCCTCCCGAATGTCCCTTCGAGAATCTGTCCATGACGCAGTTTCAAAAATGTGTAATAGAATGAAAGCTTTATCTATGTGAGTGGAATACACCTACTTATCCCAAAGCAGTTTCACAGAAATCTTCTTTCCAGTTTTTGTCTGAGGATATTTCCTTTTTCACCATCGCCATCCATATACTCCCGAATGTCCCCTGGTAGCGTTTACCCCAAGTGGGATTCCTTAACCGTCTATGAGAAGAAAAGTATAACTCTGTGAGTGGAATGCACACGTCACAAAGCAGCTCCACGGAAATCTTCTCTCCAGTTTCTACCTAAAGATATTTCCGTTTTCACCATAAGCCTCCAACCACTCCTGAGTATCACTTTGCAGACTAAACAAAACAGTGTTGGAATACTGCTCAATGAGGTCTGGGGGGGGGCGGAGCAAGATGGCCGAATAGGAACAGCTCCAGTCTCCAACTCCCAGCGCGAGCGACACAGAAGACCGGTGATTTCTGCATTTTCAACTGAGGTACTGGGGTCATCTCTCTAGGAGTGCCGGACAATCGGTGCTGGACAGCTGCTGCAGCCTGACCAGCGTGAGCTGAAGCAGGGCGAGGCATCGCCTCACCTGGAAGCATAAGGGGGAAGGGAATCCCTTTTCCTAGCCAGGGGAACTGAGACACACAACACCTGGAAAATCGGGTAACTCCCACCCCAATACTGTGCTTTAAGGAAACAGGCACACCAGGAGAATATATCCCACACCTGGCCGGGAGGGTCCCACGCCCACGGAGCCTCCCTCACTGCTAACACAGCCGTCTGCGGCGATCTATCCGCAAGGCAGCAGCGAGGCTGGGGGAGGGGCGCCCGCCATTGCTGAGGCTTAAGTAGGTAAACAAAGCCGCTGGGAAGCTCGAACTGGGTGGAGCTCACAGCAGCTCAAGGGAGCCTGCCTGTCTCTGTAGACTCTACCTCTGCGGACAGCGCACAGCTGCAGTCCAACTGGGGAAAGAGCGGGGGCCGGTGCAGACGCGAACGACTCTGTCTGACAGCTTTGGGGAGAGCCGTGGATCTCCTAACGCGGAGGTTGAGATCTGAGAACGGACAGACTGCCTGCTCAGATGGGTTCCTGACCCCTGAGTAGCCTAGCTGGGAGACATCCCCCACTAGGGGCAGTCTGACACCCCACACCTCACAGGGTGGAGTCACCCCTGAGAGGAAACTTCCAAAGAAAGAATCAGACAGCTACACTCGCTGTTCAGCAATATTCTATCTTCGGCAACTTCTGCTGCTGATACCCAGGCAAACAGGGTCTGGAGTGGACCTCAAGCAATCTCCAACAGACCAACAGACAGTCCTTCTGACTGTCAGACGGAAAACTATCAAACAGGAAGGACACCTATACCAAAACCCCATCAGTACGTCACCATCATCAAAGACCAGAGACAGATAAAACCACAAAGATGGGGAAGAAGCAGGGCAGAAAAGCTGGAAATTCAAAAAATAAGAGCGCATCTCCCCCTGCAAAGGAGCGCAGCCCATCGCCAGCAAGGGATCAAAGCTGGTCAGAGAATGACTTTGACGAGATGAGAGAAGAAGGCTTCAGTCCATCAAACTTCTCAGAGCTAAAGGAGGAATTACGTACCCAGCGCAAAGAAACTAAAAATCTTGAAAAAAAAGTGGAAGAATTGACAGCTAGACTAATTAATGCAGAGAAGATCATAAACGAAATGACAGAGATGAAAACCATGACACGAGAAATACGTGACAAATGCACAAGCTTCAGTAACCGACTCGATCAACTGGAAGAAAGAGTATCAGCGATTGAGGATCAAATGAATGAAATGAAGCGAGAAGAGAAACCAAAAGAAAAAAGAAGAAAAAGAAATGAATGAAGCCTGCAAGAAGTATGGGATTATGTAAAAAGACCAAATCTACGTCTGATTGGGGTGCCTGAAAGTGAGGGGGAAAATGGAACCAAGTTGGAAAACACTCTTCAGGATATCATCCAGGAGAACTTCCCCAACCTAGTAGGGCAGGCCAACATTCAAATTCAGGAAATACAGAGAACGCCACAAAGATACTCCTCCAGAAGAGCAACTCCAAGACACATAATTGTCAGATTCACCAACGTTGAAATGAAGGAAAAAATCTTAAGGGCAGCCAGAGAGAAAGGTCGGGTTACCCACAAAGGGAAGCCCATCAGAATAACAGCAGACCTCTCGGCAGAAACTCTACAAGCCAGAAGAGAGTGGGGGCCAATATTCAATGTTCTTAAAGAAAAGAATTTTCACCCAGAATTTCATATCCAGCCAAACTAAGCTTCATCAGTGAAGGAGAAATAAAATCCTTTACAGATAATTAAATGCTTAGAGATTTTGTCACCACCAGGCCTGCCTTACAAGAGACCCTAAAGGAAGCCCTAAACATGGAAAGGAACAACCGGTACCAGCCATTGCAAAAACATGCCAAAATGTAAAGACCATCGAGGCTAGGAAGAAACTGCATCAACTAACGAGCAAAATAACCAGTTAATATCATAATGACAGGATCAAGTTCACACATAACAATATTAACCTTAAATGTCAATGGACTAAATGCTCCAATTAAAAGACACAGACTGGCAAACTGGATAAAGAGTCAAGACCCATCAGTCTGCTGTATTCAGGAGACCCATCTCACATGCAGAGACACACATAGGCACAAAATAAAGGGATGGAGGAAGATCTACCAAGCAAATGGAGAACAAAAAAAAGCAAGGGTTGCAATCCTAGTCTCTGATAAAACAGACTTTAAACCATCAAAGATCAAAAGAGACAAAGAAGGCCATTACATAATGGTAAAGGGATCAATTCAACAGGAAGAGCTAACTCTCCTAAATATATATGCACCCAATACAGGAGCACCCAGATTCATAAAGCAAGTCCTTAGAGACCTACAAAGAGACTTAGACTCCCATACAATAATAATGGGAGACTTCAACACTCCACTGTCAACATTAGACACATCAACGAGACAGAAAGTTAACAAGGAGATCCAGGAATTGAACTCATCTCTGCACCAAGCGGACCTAATAGACATCTATAGAACTCTCCACCCCAAATCAACAGAATATACATTCTTCTCAGCACCACATCGCACTTATTCTAAAATTGACCACATAATTGGAAGTAAAACACTCCTCAGCAAAAGTACAAGAACAGAAATTATAACAAACTCTCTCTCAGACCACAGTGCAATCAAACTAGAACTCAGGACTAAGAAACTCAATCAAAACCGCTCAACTACATGGAAACTGAACAACCTGCTCCTGAATGACTACTGGGTACATAATGAAATGAAAGCAGAAATAAAGATGTTCTTCGAAACCAATGACAACAAAGATACAACATACCAGAATCTCTGGGACACATTTAAAGCAGTGTGTAGAGGGAAATTTATAGCACTAAATGCCCACAAGAGAAAGCAGGAGAGATCTAAAATGACACTCTAACATCACAATTAAAAGAACTAGAGAGACAAGAGCAAACACATTCAAAAGCTAGCGGAAGGCAAGAAATAACTAAGATCAGAGCAGAACTGAAGGAGATAGAGTCACAAAAAACCCTCCAAAAATCAATGAATCCAGAAGTTGTTTTTTGAAAAGATTAACAAAATTCAGAGACCGCTAGCTAGACTAATAAAGAAGAAAAGAGGAGGAATCAAATAGACGCAATAAAAATGATAAAGGGGATATCACCACCGACCCCATAGAAATACAAACAACCATCAGAGAATACTCTAAATGCCTCTATGCAAATCAACTAGAAAATCTAGAAGAAATGGATAATTTCCTGGACACTTACACTCTCCCAAGACTAAACGAGGAAGAAGTTGAATCCCTGAATAGACCAATAGCAGGCTCTGAATTGAGGCAACAATTAATAGCCTACCCACCAAAAAAAGTCCAGGACCAGATGGATTCACAGCTGAATTCTACCAGAGGTACAAGGAGGAGCTGGTACCATTCCTTCTGAAACTATTCCAATCAATAGAAAAAGAGGGAATCCTCCCTAACACTGTTTATGAGGCCAACATCATCCTGATACCAAAGCCTGGCAGAGACACAACAAAAAAAGAAAATTTTAGACCAATATCCCTGATGAACATCGATGCAAAAATCCTCAATAAAATACTGGCAAACCGGATTCAGCAGCACGTCAAAAAGCTTATCCACCATGATCAAGTGGGCTTCATCCCTGGGATGCAAGGCTACTTCAACATTCGCAAATCAATAAACGTAATCCAGCATATAAACAGAACCAAAGACAAGAACCACATGATTATCTCAATAGATGCAGAAAAGGCTTTTGACAAAATTCAACAGCCCTTTATGCTAAAAACGCTCAATAAATTCGGTATTGATGGAATGTACCTCAAAATAATAAGAGCTATTTATGACAAACCCACAGCTAATATCATACTGAATGGGCAAAAACTGGAAAAATTCCCTTTGATAACTGGCACAAGACAGGGATGCCCTCTCTCACCACTCCTATTCAACATAGTGTTGGAAGTTCTGGCTAGGGCAATCAGGCAAGAGAAAGAAATCAAGGGTATCCAGTTAGGAAAAGAAGAAGTCAAATTGTCCCTGTTTGCAGATGACATGATTGTATATTTAGAAAACCCCATCGTCTCAGCCCAAAATCTCCTGAAGCTGATAAGCAACTTCAGCAAAGTCTCAGGATACAAAATTAATGTGCAAAAATCACAAGCATTCTTATACACCAGTAACAGACAAGCACAGAGCCAAATCAGGAATGAACTTCCATTCACAATTGCTTCAAAGAGAATAAAATACCTAGGAATCCAGCTTACAAGGGATGTAAAGGACCTCTTCAAGGAGAACTACAAACCACTGCTCAATGAAATCAAAGAGGACACAAACAAATGGAAGAACATACCATGCTCATGGATAGGAAGAATCAATATCGTGAAAATGGCCATACTGCCCAAGGTGATTTATAGATTCAATGCCATCCCCATCAAGCTACCAATGACTTTCTTCACAGAATTGGAAAAAACTGCTTTAAAGTTCATATGGAACCAAAAAAGAGCCCGCATTGCCAAGACAATCCTAAGTCAAAAGGACAAAGCTGGAGGCGTCACGCTACCTGACTTCAAACTATACTACAAGGCTACAGTAACCAAAACAGCATGGTACTGGTACTACAACAGAGATATAGACCAATGGAACAGACAGAGTCCTCAGAATAATACCACACATCTACAGCCATCTGATCTTTGACAAACCTGAGAGAAACAAGAAATGGGGAAAGGATTCCCTATTTAATAAATGGTGCTGGGAAAATTGGCTAGCCATAAGTAGAAAGCTGAAACTGGATCCTTTCCTTACCCCTTATACGAAATTAATTCAAGATGGATTAGAGACTTAAATGTTAGACCTAATACCATAAAACCCTAGAAGAAAATCTAGGTAGTACCATTCAGGACATAGGCATGGGCAAGGACTTCATGTCTAAAACACCAAAAGCAACAGCAGCAAAAGCAAAAATTGACACATGGGATCTCATTAAACTAAAGAGCTTCTGCACAGCAAAAGAACTACCATCAGAGTGAACAGGCAACCTACAGAATGGGAGAAAATTTTTGCAACCTACTCATCTGACAAAGGGCTAATATCCAGAATCTACAAAGAACTCAAACAAATATACAAGAAAAAAACAAACAACCCCATCAAAAAGTGGGGAAAGGATATGAACAGACATTTCTCAAAAGAAGACATCCATACAGCCAACAGACACATGAAAAAATGCTCATCATCACTCACCATCAGAGAAATGCAAGTCAAAACCACAATGAGATACCATCTCACACCGTTAGAATGGCAATCATTAAGAAGTCAGGAAACAACAGGTGTTGGAGAGGATGTGGAGAAATAGGAACACTTTTACACTGTTGGTGGAATTGTAAACTAGTTCAACCATTATGGAAAACAGTATGGCGATTCCTCAAGGATCTAGAACTAGATGTACCATATGACCCAGCCATCCCACTACTGGGTATATACCCAAAGGATTATAAATTACTCTACTACAAAGACACATGCACACGTATGTTTATTGCGGCACTATTCACAATAGCACAGACTTGGAATCAACCTAAATGTCCATCTGTGACAGACTGGATTAAGAAAATGTGGCACATATACACCATGGAATACTATGCAGCCATCAAAAAGATGAGTTTGCGTCCTTTGTAGGGACATGGATGCAGCTGGAAACCATCATTCTTAGCAAACTATCACAAGAAGGGAAAACCAAACACGCATGTTCTCACTCATAGGTGGGAACTGAACAATGAGATCACTTGGACTCGGGAAGGGGAACATCACACACTGGGGCCTATCATGGGGAGGGGGGAGGAGGGAGGGATTGCATTGGGGAGTTATACATGATATAAATGTCATGCACATGTACCCTAGAACTTAAAGTATAATAATAATATAAAAAAGATACCATCTTACACCATTCAGAATGGCCATCATTAAAAAGAAAAAAAAAAAAAAAAGAATATGCTGAAAAAGAATTACCCTCTGATAAAAACGGGAAGGAAACTTTCTGTGAAACTGCTCTAGCACATTCATGCCTGAGGGGAAACAGGAGATATCTTCACATAAAAACTGGAGAGAAGTGCTCTGAGAAACTGCTTTGTGATGTGTGCCTTCCACTCAGGGTGTTATACCTCTTTTCCCACAAGGCAGTGTTTGAACACTGTTCCTGTAAAACTGAAAAAGTGATATTTTGCAGTGCATTGAAGACTATGACACAAAGTGAAATATCCTGAAATTAAACCCAGAAAGAAGCATTCCAAGAAACTGCTCTCTGACATGTGCATTCATTTCAGAGAGTTAAAGCTTATACTCCGTTTCCCAGTTTGGAAACTCTGTCTTTGAGGCATCTGTGAAGGATATTAAGTGCCTCCCGGAGGCCTGTGGTGAGAAAGGAAAAGTCTTCCGATTAAAACAGGAGAGAAGCTTTTGGACCAACTGCTTTGCGATGTGTGTATTCATCTCACAGAGTTAAATCATTCTCTGGATTGAGTAGTTTGAAATCACTGTTTATGTGGAACCTGAGAAAGGACATTTGGCAATGCTCTGAAGAATATGCTGAAAAAGAAATACTCTCCAGTAAAATCCATGAAGAATCTTTCTCTGAAACTGCTCCAGGTCACGTGAAATCCACTTGCACAGTTAAACTTCTGTTTTCATTGAGCAGTATTCTAACACTGTTTTAGGTTAGTCAGCTGAGGGATACCCGGGAGAGATTTGAGGCTTATGATGAAAACGAAAATATCTTCAAATAGATACTGGAGAGAAGATTTCCAAGGAGCTGCTTTGTGACGAGTACACTCCACCCACAGAGTTATACTTTTCTTCTCAGAGAGGATTGGGGAAGACAGTTTGGAGAAAACGCTACCAGGGGACATTTGGGAGTATATGGACAGCAATGATGGAAAAGGAAGAAATATCCTCAGAAAAAGCTGGAAAGAAGTTTTCTGTGAAACTGCTTTGTGATAGATATGTCTATTCCACGAACACATATAAAACTTTCTTTCTATTACACAGTTTTGAAACTGCGTCATGGACGGATTCGCAAATGAACTTTCAGGAGCACATTCAGGCCAGTTGAATCATTCTTGGATGGAACAGTTTGAAATCATTGTTTCTGTGGAACCTGAGAAGGAACATTTGGGAACACTCTAAAGAATATGCTGAAAAAGAAACTCCCTCCAATAAAAAACAGAAGAAAACTTTCTATGAAACTGCTCTTGGTCACGTGACCGAGACTCGCGCAGTTAAGCTTCCATTTTCATTGAACAGTATTCTAACACTATTTTAGGTTGATCAGCTAAGGGATACGCGGGAGCACTTTGAGGCTGACAGTGAAAGCAAAAATATCTTCTGACAGAAACTGGTGAAAATATTTCCTATTAGCTGCATTGTGACATTTGCATTCCACTCACAGAGTTATATTTTTCTACTCATAGAGGATTGGGGAATCCCGTTTGGAGAAAAAGCTAGCAGGGGACATTCAGGAATATATGGACAGCTATGGAGAAAAAGGAAATATCCTCATGCAAAATCTGCAAAGTAGCTTTCTGTGAAACTGCTTTGTGATACGTGTGTCTGTTCATCTCACATTGGTAAAATGCTTTTCTATTACGCAGTTTTTAAACTGTGTCATGGACAGATTCATGAAGGGACATTCGGGAGCATATTCACACCTGTGGGAAATAGGAGACATCTTCAGATAAAACCTGGAGAGAAGCTTTCTGAGAAACTGCTTTGTGATGTTGGCATTCCACTCAGGGAGTTATACCTCTTTTCTCATAAGGGTGTTTCTGAACACTGTTCCTGAAAACTGAAACAGTGATTTTTGCAGCGCCTTGTAGACTATGGTGAAAAGTGAGATATCCTGAAATAATACCCAAAAAGAAGCGTTCCAAGAAACTGTTCTCTGATGTGTGCATTCATGTCAGAGAGTTAAAGTGTACACTACGTTGCCCAGTTTGGAAACCTTGTCTTTGAGGAATCTGTGAAGGGATATTAAGTGGCGCCCAGAGGCTTGTGGTGAGATAGGAAACGTCTTCGGATGAAAACTGGAGAGAAACTTTTGGAACAACTGCTTTGTGATGTGTGTATTCATCTCATAGTGTTAAATCATTTTTTCAATTGAGCTTTTTGAAATCACTGTCTCTGTGGAACCTCAGAAAGGACATTTGGGAACGCTCTTAAGAATATGCTGAACAAGAAATAGCCACTGGTAAAAACCAGAAGGAAGCTTTCTCTGAAACTGCTCTAGGTCACGTGAAGTTGACTCGCACAGTTAAGCTTCTGTTTTCATTGAGCAATATTCTAGCACTGTTTAAGTTAGTCAGCTAAGGTATATTCAGACCGCTTTGAAGCTTATGGTGAAGACGGAAATATCTTCAGATAGATACTGGAGAAAAGACTTTCCTGGAGCTGCTTTGTGAAGTGTGTATTTCACTCACAGAGTTTTACTTTTCTTCTCATAGAGGATTGGATAATCCCGTTTGGAGAAAAAGCTATCAGGGGACATTCAGGAGTATATGGATGACTATGGTGAAAAAGGAAATATCCACAGACAAACCTGGAAAGGTTTCTGTGAATGTCCTTTGAAATAGATATATCCATTCATCTCTCATAGAGAAATATTTCTTTCTATTATGCAGTTTTGAAACTGCGTCATGGATGGATTCGTGAAGGGACCTTCAGGAGCACATTCAGGCCTCTGGGGAAATAGGAAATATCTTCAGATAAAAACTGGAAAGAAGCTTTCTGAGGAACTGCTTTGTGATGTGTGCATTCCACTCAGGGAGTTCCATCTCTTTTCTCATGAGGCAGTGTTTGAAGACAGTTCCTGTAAAACTGAAAAAGTGATATGTTGCAGTACATTGAAGTCTGTGGGGGAAAAGTGAAATATGCTGAAATAAAATCCAGAAAGAAGCATTCCAAGAAACTGCTCTCTGATGTATGCATTCATTTTTGAGAGGTAAAACTTACACTACGTTGCCCAGTTTGGAAACTCTGTCTTTGAGCAATCTGTGAAGAGATATTCAGTGTCTTTGGAGGCTTTCAGTGAAGAAGGAATCATCTTTCGATGAAAAATGGAGAGAAGCTTTTGAAGCAACTGCTTGGTGATGTGTGTATTCATCTCATAGAGTTAAATCATTCTTTGGATTGAGCAGTTTGAAATCACTCTCATGTGTAACCTGAGAAAGGGCATTTGATACTGCTCTTAAGAATATGCTGAACAAAAAATACCCTCCGGTAAAAACCAGAAGGAAACTGCTCTAGATCACGTGAAGTCCACTCTCACAGTTAAGTTTTTGTTTTCATTGAGGAGTATTCTAACACTGTTTTAGGTTCATCAGCTAAGGGATACCCAGGAGCACTTTGTGGCTTATGGTGAAAGCAGAAATATCTTCAGATAGAAACTGGAGAGAAGATTTCCGAGGAGCTGCTTTGTGACATGTGCATTCCACACACAGAGTTAAACTTTTCTTCTCAGAGAGTATTGGGGAATCCTTCTTGGAGAAAATGCTACCAGGGGACATTCGGGAGTACATGGAAGGTTATGGTGAAAAAGGAAATGTCCTCAGACAAAAACTGGAAAGAAGCTTTCTGTGAAACTGCTTTGTGATAGATATGTCTATTCATCCCACATATATAAAATATTTTTTTTCTATTATGCAGTTTTGAAACTGCATCATAGATGGATTCACAAAGGGATGTTCAGGAGCACATTCAGGCCTGTGGAGAAATAGGAGGCATCTTCCGATAAAAACTGGAGAGAAGCTTTCTGAGACACTGCTCTGTTATGTGTGTATTCCACTCAGGGAGTTATACCTCTTTTCTCATAAGGCAGTGTTTGAAAACTGTTCCTGTAAATCTGAAAAAGTGATATTTTGCAACGCATTGAAAACTATAGTGAAAGTGAAATATCCTGAAGTAAAACCCTGAAAGAAGCATTCCAAGAAACTGCTCTCTGACATGTGCATTAATTTCAGAGAGTAAAAGCTTACACTACGTTGCCCAGTTTGGAAACTCTGTCTTTGAGGAATCTGTGAAGGGATATTGAGTCACGACCAGAGGCTTGTGGTAAGAAATGAACCCTCTTGTGACAAACACTGGAGAGAAGCTATCAAACAACTGCTTTGTGATGTGTGTATTCATCTCATAGTGTTTAATCATTCTTTGGTTCGAGCAATTTGAAATCACTGTTTCTACGGAACCTGAGAAAGGACGTTTGGGAACGCTATTAAGAATTTGCTGAAAAAGAAATGCCCTCATAAAAAAACCAGAAGGGAACTTTCTGTGATGCTGCTCTAGGTCACGTGAATTCCAATCGCACAGTTAAGGTTCTGTTTTCATTGAGTAGTATTCTAACACTGTTTTTGTTTAATGTGCAAAGTGATACTTGGGAGCACTTTGAGGCTTATGGTGAAAGCGGAAATGTCTTCAGATAGAAACTGGAGAGAAGATTTCTGAGGAGCTGCTTTGTGACATGTGGATTCCACACACAGAGTAAAACTTTTCTTCTCAGAGAGTACTGGGGAAACCCACTTGGAGAAAATGCTACCAGGGGACATTCAGGAGTACATGGAGGGCTGTTTTGAAAAAGGAAATGTCCTCAGACAAAAACTGGAAAGAAGCTTTCTGTGAAACTGCTTTGTGATAGATATGTCTATTCCAATCACATTGATAAAACTCTCTCTTTTCTATTACGCAGTTTTGAAACCGCGTCATGGACGGATTCGTGAAGGGACATTCGGGAGCACATTCAGGCCTGTGTGGAAATAAGAGATATCTTCAGATCAAAATTGGAGAGAAGCTTTCTGAGAAATTTCTTTGTGATGTGTGCACTCCACTCAGAGAGTTATACTACCTATTTTCTCATAAGGCAGTGTTTGAACACTGTTACTGTATAACTGAAAAAACGGATATGTTGCAACAAGTTGAAGACTATGGCATAAAGTGAATTATTTAGAAATAAAACCGAGAAAGAAGCATTCCAAGAAACTGCTCTCTGACGTGTTGATTCATTTCAGAGATTTAAATCTTACACTACATTGCCCAGTTTGGAAACTCTGTCTTTAAGCAATCTGTGAAGGGATATTATGTGGCGTCCGGAGGCTTGTGGTGAGAAAGGAAACACCTTCTGATGAAAACTGGAGAGAAGAGTTTGGGGCAACTGCTTTGTAATGTGTGTATTCATCTCATAGAGTTATATCATTCTTTGGATTGAGCAGTTTGAAATCACTGTTTCTGTGGAACTAGAGAAAGGACATTTGCGAGCGCTCCTAAGAATATGCTGAAAAAGAAATGCCCTGCGATAAAAACCAGAAGGAATCTTTCTGTGAAACTGATCTTGGTCACTTGAAGTCCACTCACAGTGTTAAGCTTCTCTTTTCATTAAGCAGTATTCTAACATTGTTTTTGTTTAGTCTGCAAAGTGATACTCAGGAGTGGTTGGAGGCCTACGGTGAAAACAGAAATGTCTTCAGATAGAAACTGGAGAGAAGATTTCCGGGGAGCTGCTTTGTGGCGTGTGCATTCCACTCACAGAGTTATACTTTTCTTCTCATAGACTGTTGGGGAATCCCACTTGCAGAAAACGCTACCAGGTTACATTCAGGAGTATATGGACGGCTATGGTGAAAAAGGAAATATCCTCAGACAAAAACTGGAAAGAAGCTTTCTGTGAAACTGCTTTGGGATAACTAGGTGTATTCCATTCACATAGATAAGGCTTTCATCCTATTACACAGTTTTGAAACTGCGTCATGGACGAATTCTCGAAGGAATATTTGGGAGCACATTAAGGCCTATGCGGAAGTAGGAAATATCTTCAGATAAAAACTGGAGAAAAGCTTTCAGAGAAACTGCATTGTGATGTGAGCATTTCACTCAGGGAGTTACACTTCTTTTCTCATAAGACAGTGTTTGAACCCGGTTCCTGTAAAACTGAAAAAGTGATATTTTGCAGTGCATTGAAGACTATGGTGAAACATTAAATCTCCTGAAATAAAATCCAGAAGAAGCATTTCAAGAAACTGCTCTCTGACCTGGGCATTAATTTCAGAATGTTAAAGCTTACACTACGTTGATCAGTTTGGAAACTCTGTCTTTGAGGAGTCAGGGAAGGAATAGTAAGTGGCGCCCAGAGGCTTGTGGTGAGAAAGGAAACGTCTTCTGATGAAAACTGGAGAGAAGCTTTCGGAGCAACTGCTATGTGATGTGTGCATTCATTTCATAGAGTTAAATCATTCTTTGGACTGAGCAGTTTGAAATCACTGTTTCTGTGAAACCTGAGAAAGGACATTAGGGAACGCTCTTAAGAATATGCTGAAAGACGTATACCCTCTGATAAAAACCAGAAGAAAACTTTCTGTGAAACTGCTCTAGGTCACATGAAATCCACCTGCACAGTTAATCTTCTGTTTTTATTCAGCAGTATTATAACACTGTTTTAGGTTAGACAGCTAAGAGATAGTTGGAAGTGCTTTGAGGCTTATGGAGAAAATGGAAATATCTTCAGATAGATACCAGAGAGAAGATTTCCAAGGAGCTGCTTTGTGATGTGTGCATTCCACTCACGGAGTTATACTTTTCTTCTCATACAGGATTGGGGGATCCCGTTTGGAGAAAACACTACCAGGGGAAATTCGGTATTATATGGACGGCTATGGTGGAAAAGGAAATATCCTCATACACAAACTGGAAAGAAGCCTTCTATGAAACTGCTTTGTGATAGATACATCTATTCATCTCACATAGATAAAACTTTGTTTCTATCAGGCAGGTTTGAAACTGCGTCACGGACGGATTCACGAATGGACTTTTGGGAGAACATTCAGGCCTGTGGGGAGATAAGAGATATCTACAGATAAATACTGGAGAGAAGCTTTCTGAGAAACTGCTTTGTGATGTGTGCATTACACTCAGTGAGTTATATCTCTTTTCTCGTAAGTCAGTGTTTGAACACTGCTCCTGTAAATCTGAAAATGTGATATTTTGCAGCTCATTGAAGACTATGGCAAAAAGTGAAATATCCTGAAATAAAACCCAGAATCAAGCGTTCCAAGAAAATTCTCTCTGACGTGTGCATTCATTTCAGAGAGTTAAAGATTACACTACGTGGCCCAGTTTGGAAACTCTGTCTTTGAGGAATATGTGAAGGGATATTAAGTGGTACGCGGAGTCTTGTGGTGAGAAAGGAAACGTCTTCCAATGATAACTGGAGAGAAGCTTTTGGAGCAACTGCTTTGTGATGTGTGTATTCATCTCGTAGAGTTAAATCATTCTTTTGATTGAGGAGTTTGAAATCACTGTTTCTGTGGAACCTGAGAAAGGACATGTGTGACCAATCTGAAGAATTTGCTAAAAAAGAAATATCCTCCGATAAAAGCAGAAGGAAACATTCTGTGAAACTGCTCTAGGTCACGTGAATTCCACACACACAGTTAACCTTCTGTGTTCATTGAGCAGTGTTCCAACACTGTTTCAGGTTAGTCAGCTAAGGGACACTTGGGAGCACTTTGAGGCTTATGGTGATAACGGAAATATCTTCAGATAGATACTGGAGAGAAGATTTCTGAGGAGCTGCTCTGTGTCGTGTGCATTCCACTCACAGAGTTAAGCTTTCCTTCTCATAGAGAACTGGGGAATTCCATTTGGAGAATAAGCTACCAGGGACATTTTTGAGTATATGGATGTCTATAGTGGAAAAGGAAATATCCTCAGACAGAAACTGGAAAGAAGCTTTCTGTGAATCTGCTTTGTGAGAGATATGTCTATTCATCTCAGATAGATAAAATTTTATTTCTATTATGCAGTTTTGAAACTGCGTTTTTCACGGATTTGGAAAGGGACATTCAGGAGCACATTCAGGCCTGTGGGGAAATAGGAGGTATTTTCAGAGAAAAACTGGAGAGAAGCTTTCTGAGAAACTACTTTGTGATGTGTGCATTCCACTCAGGGAGTTATACCTCTTTTCTCATAAGGCAGTGTTTGTACACTCTTCCTGTGAAACTGAAAATTTAAAACTTTTCAGTGCATTGAAATCTCTGGCGATAAGTGAAACACCCTGAAATAAAACCCAGAAAGAAGCATTCCAAGAAACTGCTCTCTGACCTGCTCATTCATTTCAGAGGATTAAAGCTTACACTACATTTTCCAGTTTGGAAACTCTGTCTTTGAGGAATCTGTGCAGGGATATTTAGTTTCACCCAGAGGCTTGTGGTGAGAAAGGAAACGTCCTCCGATGAAAATTGGAGAGAAGCTTTCAGAGCAACTGCCTAGTGATGTGTGAATTCATCTCATAGAGTTAAATCATTCCTTGGATTGAGCAGTTTGAAATCAGTTTCTGTGGAGCCTGAGAAAGTACATTTGGAATCGCTCATAAGAATTTGCGGAAAAAGGAATACCCTCCGATAAAAATCAGAAGAAAACGTTCTGTAAAACAGCTCTAGGTCACATGAATTCCACTCACACAGTTAAGCTTCTGCTTTCATTAAGCAGTATTCTGACACTGTTTTAGGTTAGTCAGCTGAGGGATACTCGGGATCACTTTGAGTCTTATGGCGGAAACAGAAACATCTTCGGATAGATACTGGAGAGAAGATTTCCGAAGAACTGCTTTGTGACGTTTGCATTCCACACACAGGGTTATATTTTTCTTCTCATAGAGGATCAGGGAATCCAGCTTGGAGAAAACGTTGCCAGATGACATTCAGGAATATATGGATGGCTACAGTGAAAAAGGAAATATCCTCAGACAAAAATTTAAAGAAGCTTTCCGTGAAACTGCTTTGTGATATATATGCCTATTCCACTTAAACAGATAAAACTTTCTTTCTATTATGCAGTTTTGAAACTGTGTCATGGACAGATTTGCAAATTGACTTTTGGGAGCACATTCAGGCCTGTTGGGTAATACAAGATATTTTCAGCTAAAAACTGGAGAGAAGCTTTGTGAGAAACTTCTTTGTGATGTGTATATGCATCACATACAGTTAAATCATTCTTCAGATTGAACAGTTTGAAGTCACTGTTTCTGTGGAACTGAGAAAGTATATTTGGGAACACTCTTAAGAATATGCTGAAAAAGAAATACCCTCTGATAAAAATCGGAAGAAAACTTTCTGTGAAACTGCTCTAGCACATTCACACCTGTGGGGAAATAGTAGATATCTTCACATAAAAACTGAAGAGAAGATCTCTGAGAAACTGCTTTGTGATGTGTGCATTCCACTCAGGGAGTTATACCACTTTTCTCACAAGGCAGTGTTTGAACACTGTTCCTGTAAAACTGAAAAAGTGTTATTTTGCAGCGATTTGAAGACTGTGGCGACAATTGAAATATCCTGAAATAAAACCCTGAAAGAAGCGTTCCAAGAAACTGCTCTCTGACATGTGCATTCATTTCAGAGAGTTAAAGCTTACACTTCGTTGCCCAGTTTGGAAACTCTGTCTTTGAGTAATCAGTGAAGGGATATTAAGTGGTGACTGGAGGCTAGTGGTGAGAAAGGAAACGTCTTCTGATGAAAACGGGAGAGAAGCTATCCAACCAACTGCTTTTTGATGTGTGTATTCATCTCATGGAGTTAAATCATTCTCTGAATTGAGCAGTTTGAAATCACTGTTTTTGTGGAATCTGAGACAGAACATTTGGTAATGCTCTTAAGAATATGCTGAAAAAGGAATACCCTCCAATAAAAACCACGAAAAATATTTCTGTGAAACTGCTCCAAGTCAAGTGAAATCCACTCACACAGTTAAGCTTCTGTTTTCATTGAGCAGTATTCTAACACTGTTTTAGGTAAGTCAGCTAAGGGATACCCGGGAGCGATTTGAGGCTTATGATGAAAACGGAAATATCTTCAAATAGATACTGGAGAGATTTCCGAGGAGCTGCTTTGTGACGAGTGCATGCCACCCACAGAGTTACACTTTTCTTCTCAGAGAGGATTGGGGAATCTGATTTGGAGAAAACGCTACCAGGGGACATTCGGGAGTATCTAAATGGCTATGGTGGTAAAGGAAATATCCTCAGAAGAGACTGGAAAGAAGTTTTCTGTGAAACTGCTTTGTGACAGATATATCTATTCATCTAACATACATAAAACATTTTTTCTATTACACAGTTTTGAAACTGTGTCGTGGAAGGATTTGTGAAGGGACATTCGGGAGCACATTCAGGCTTGTGGTGAAATAGGAGATATCTTCAGATAGAACCTGGAGAGAAGCTTTCTGAGGAACTGCTTTCTGATATGTGCTTTCCACTCAGGGAATTATATCTCTTTCCTCATAAGGCAGTGTTTCAACACTGTAATACTGAAAAAGTAATATTTTGCAGTGCACTGAAGGCTATGGCGAAAAATGAAATTTCCTGAAATAAGACCTATAAAGAAGCATTCCAAGAAACGGCTCTGTGACATGTGCATTTATTTCAGAGTGTTAAAGATTACACTACGTTTCCCAGTTTGGAATCTCTGTCTTTGAGAAATCTGTGAATGATATTAAGTGACGCCCGGAGGCTTGTGGTGAGAAAAGAAACGTCGTCCAAAGAAAACTGGAGAGAAGTTTTGGAGCAACTGCTTTGTGATGTGTGTATTCATCTCATAGAGTTAAATCATTCTTGGATTGAGCAGTTTGAAATCACTGTTTCTGTGTATCCTGAGAAAGGTCATTTGTGAACGCTCTTAAGAATATGCTGAACAAGAAATTCCCACTGGTAAAAACCAGAAGGAAACGTTCTGTGACACTGCTCTAGGTCACGTGAAGTCCACTCACGTAATTAAGCTTCTGTTTTCATTGAGCAATATTGTAGCACTGTTTAAGTTAGTCAGCCAAGGTATATTCGGGAGCACTTTGAAGCTTATGGTGAAAACGGAAATATCTTCAGATAGATACTGGAGAGAAGATTTTCCTGGAGCTGCTTTGTGACGTGTGCTTTTCATTCACACAGTTATACTGTTCTTCTCATAGAGGATTGGATAATCCCATTTGGAGAAAAAGTTATCGGGGACATTCAGGAGTATATGGACGACTATGGTGAAAAAGGAAATATCCACAGACAAAAACTGGAAAGAAGGTTTCTGTGAACCTCCTTTGTAATAGATATATCCATTCATCTCTCATAGAGAAATCTTGCTTTATATACGCAGTTTTGAAACTGCATCATGGATGGATTTGTGAAGGGAACTTCAGGAGCACATTCAGGCCTCTGGGGAAATAGGAAATATCTTAAGATAAAAACTGGAGAGAAACTTTCTGAGGAACTGCTTTGTGACTGTGTGCATTCCACTCAGGGAGTTCCATCTCTTTTCTCATAAGGCAGTGTTTGAAGACTGTTCCTGTAAAACTGAAAAAGTGATCATTTGCAGCACATTGAAGACTATGGGGAAAAGTGAAATATACTGAAATAAAATCCAGAAAGAAGCGTTCCAAGAAACTGCTCTCTGATGTATGCATTCATTTCAGAGAGGTAAAGCTTACACTACATTGCCCAGTTTGGAAGCTCTGTCGTTGAGTAATCTGTGAAGAGACATTGAGTGACTTCAGAGGCTTGTGGTGAAGAAGAAAACCTCTTTCGATGATAAATGGAGAGAAGCACTGTGGAGCAATTGCTTTGTGATGTGTGCATTCATCTCATAGAGTTAAATCATTCTTTGGATTGAGGAGTTTGAAATCACTGTTTCTGTGGAAACTGTCAGAGGACATTTGGGAATGCTCTTAAGAATATGCTGAACAAAAAATACCCTCTGGTAAAAACCAGAAGAAAACTTTCTGTGAAACTGCTCTAGGTCACGTGAACTCCAGTTGCACAGTTACGCTTCTGTTTTCATAGAGCAGTATTCTAAAACTGTTTAAGTTAGTCAGCAAAGGTATATTCGGGAGCGCTTTGAGGCTTATGGTGAAAACGGAAATGTCTTCAGATAGATACTGCAGAGAAGATTTTCGAGGAGCTGCTTTGTGATGTGTGCATTCCACTCACAGAGTTATACTTTTCTTCTCATAGAGGATTGAGGAATCCTGTCTGGAGAAAAAGCTACCATGGGATATTTGGGAGTATATGGACAGCTATGGTGTAAAAGGAAATATCCTCAGACTAAAACTGGAAAGAAGCTTTCTGTGAAACTGCTTTGTGATACATATGTCTATTCATCTTACATAGATAAAACTCTCTTTCTATTACACAGTTTTGAAACTGCGTCATGGATGAATTCATTAAGGGACATTTGGGAGCACATTCAGGCCTCTGGGGAAAAAGGAGATATCTTCAGATAAAAACTGGAGAGAAGCTTTCTGTGAAACTGTTTTGTGATGTACGCACTTCACTCAGGGAGTTATCCCTGTTTTCTCATAAGGCAGTGTTTGAAAACTGTTCCTGTAAATCTGAAAAAGTGATATTTTGCAACGCATTGAAAACTATAATGAAAAGTGAAATATCCTGAAGTAAAACCCGGAAAGAAGCATTCCAAGAAACAGCTTTCTGACATGTGCATTAATTTCAGAGAGTTAAAGCTTACACTACGTTGCCCAGTTTGGAAACTCTCTCTTTGAGGAATCTGTGAAGGGATATTATGTCGTGCCCGGAGGCTTGTGGTGAGAAACGAACCCTCTTGTGACAAACACTGGAGTGAAGCTATCAAAGCAACTGCTTTGTGATGTGTGTATTCATCTCATAGTGTTTAATCATTCTTTGGTTCGAGCAGTTTGAAATCACTGTTTCTATGGAACCTGAGAAAGGACGTATGGGAACGCTCTTAAGAATATGCGGAAAAAGAAATACCCTCATAAAAAAACGCTTCTGTTTTCATTGAGCAGTGTTCTAACAATGTTTTTTATAGTCTGCAAAGGGATACTCAGGAGCGCTTTGAGGCTTACGGTGAAAGTGGAAATATCTTCAGATAGAAACTGGAGAGAAGATTTCTGAGGAGCTGCTTTGTGACATGTGCATTCCACACACAGAGTTAAACTTTTCTTCTCAGAGACTATTGGGGAATCCCTGTTGGAGAAAACGCTACCAGGGTATATTCAGGAGTCCATGGAGGGCTATGGTGAAAAAGGAAATATCCTCAGTCAAAAACTGGAAAGAAGCTTTCTGTGAAACTCACAATTTGTGAGAGATATGTGCATTCTTCTCACGTAGATAAAACTTTCTTTCTATTACACAGTTTTGAAACTGTGTCATGGACGGATTCATGAAGGGAGGTTCGGGAGCACATTCACGCCTGTTGGGATATAGGAAATAACTTCAGATAAAATCTGGAGAGAAACTTTCTGAGAAAGTGCTTTGTTATGCGTGCATTCCACTCAGAGAGTTATACCTGTTTTCTCATAAGGCAGTGTTTGAACACTGTTCATGTAAAACTGAAAAAGTGAAATTTTGCAGCGCATTGAAGACTATGGCAAAAAGTGAAATATCCAGAAATAAACCCAGGAAGAAGCATTCCAGTAAACTACTCTCTGACGTGTGCATTCATGTCAGAGGGTTAAAGCTTACAGTGCATTGACCAGTTTGGAAATTGTGTCTCTGAAGAATTTGTGAAGAGATATTAAGTGGCGCCCAGGGGCTTGTGGAGAGAAAGGAAACGTCTTCCGAAGAAAACTGGAGAGAAGCTTTCGGAGCAACTGCTTTGTGATGTGTGTATTCATCTCATAGAGTTAAATCTTTCTTTGGATTGAGCAGTTTGAAATCACTGTTTCTGTTTAACCTGAGAAAGGACATTTGGGAATGCTCTTAGTAATATGCTTAAAAAGAAATACCTTCCCATAAAAACCAGAAGGAGATTTTCTGTGAAACTGCTCTAGGTCATGTGAAGTCCATTCACACAGTTAAGCTTCGGTTTTCATTGAACAATATTCTAACACTTTTTTTGTTTAGTCTGCGAAATGATACTCTGCCGTGGCTTGAGGCTAACGGTGAAAGCGGAAATATCTTCAGAGAGAAACTGGAGAGAACATTTCTGAGGAGCTGCTTTGTGACATGTGCATTCCACTCACACAGCTACACTTTTCTTCTCATAGAGTATTGTGGAATTCCGCTTGGAGAAAATGCTACCGGGGACTTTCTGGAGTATATGAACGGTAAAAGTGAAAAAGGAAATATCCTCAGACAAAAACTGGAAAGAAGCTTTCTGTGAAACTGCTTTGTGATAGATATATGTCTATTCATCTCACATAGATAAAACCTTTTTTTTATTACGCAGATTTTAAACTGCGTCATGGATGGATTCGCAGAGTTACGTTCAGGAGCACATTCAGGACTGGGGAGAAATAGGAGATATCTTCAGATAAAAAGTGAAGTGAAGCTTTCTGAGAAACTGCTTTGTGATAAGTGCATTCCACTCAGGAAATTATACCTCTTTTCTCATGAGACAGTGTTTGAAAACTGTTCCTGTAAATCTGAATATGTGATATCTTGCAGTGCATTTAAAACTATGGCAAAAAGTGAAATACCCTGAAATAAAACCCGGAAAGATGTGTTCCAAGAAATTTCTCTCTCATGTGTGCATTAAAGTAAGAAAGTTAAACCTTGCACTACATTGACCACTTTGGAAACTGTCTTTGAGGAATCTGTGAAATATTATTAAATGGTGCCCGGAAGCTCGTGGTGAGAAAGAAAACGTCTTCTGATGAGAATTGGAGAAAAGCTTTAGGAGCAACTGCTTTGTGATGTGGGTATTCATCACATAGAGTTAAATTATTCTTTGATTTGAGCAGTTTGAAGCCACTGTTTCTGTGGAACCTGAGAAAGGACATTTGGGACCACTCTTAAGAATGTGTTGAAAAAGAAATACCCTCGGATGAAAACCAGAAGGAAACTCTCTGTGAAACTTCTCTACGTCACTTGAATTCCACTCGCACAGGTAAGCTTCTGTTTTCATTGAGCAGTATTCTTACACTGTTTTAGGTTAGTCAGCTAAAGGATACTCGGGAGCGCTTTCAGGCTTATGGTGAAAAGGGAAATATCTTCAGATAGAACCTGCAGAGAAGATTTCCGAGGAGCTGCTTTGTGACTTGTGCATTCCACTCAAAGAGTAATACCTTTCTTCTTGTAGAGAATTGGGGAATCTCGCTTGGAGAAACCGTTGCCAGGGAATATTCGGGAGTATATGGATGGCTATGGTGAAAAAGGAAATATCCTCAGACAAAAAATGGAAAGAAGCTTTCTGTGAAACTACGTTCTGATAGATATGTCTATTCCAATCACATTGATAAAACTCTCTTTGTATTATGCAGTTTTGAAACTGCATCATGGTCGGATTCGCGAAGGGACATTCAGGAGCACATTGAGACCTGTGTGGAAATAGGAGATATCTTCAGATAAAAATTGGAGAGAAGTTTTCTGAGAAATTGCTTTGTGATGTGTGCACTCCACTCAGAGATTTAGAACTCTCTTCTCATAAGGCAGTGTTTGAACACTGTTCCTGTAAAACTGAGAAAAGGGATATGTTGTAGCACATTTAAGACTATGGCGTAAAGTGAATTTTTCAAAAATAAAACCGAGAAAGAAGCATTCCAAAAAACTGCTCTCTGACGTGTGCATTCATTTCAGAGACTTAAAGCTTACACTACTTTGCCCAGTTTGGAACCTCTGTCTTTGAGCAATCTGTGAAGGGATATTAAGTGGTGCCCGGAGGCTTGTGGTGAGAAAGGAAACGTCTTCCGAAGAAAACTGGAGAGAAGCTTTTGGAGCAACTGCCTTGTGTTGTGTATATTCATCTCATACAGTTATATCATTCTTTGGATTGAGCAGTTTGAAATCACTGTTTCTGTGGAACTTGAGAAAGGATATTGGGGAACACTCCTCAGAAAATATTGAAAAAGAAATGCCCTCCAATAAAAACCAGAAGGAATCTTTCTGTGAAACTGATCCAGGTCACATGAAGTTCACTCACAGTGTTAAGCTTCTGTTTTCATTGAGCAGTATTCTTTTTTTCTTTTTTATTATACTTTAAGTTCTAGGGTACATGTGCATGACGTTTATAGCATGTATAACTCCCCAATGCAATCCCTCCCTCCTCCCCCCTCCCCATGATAGGCCCCAGTGTGTGATGTTCCCCTTCCCGAGTCCAAGTGATCTCATTGTTCAGTTCCCACCTATGAGTGAGAACATGCGGTGTTTGGTTTTCCCTTCTTGTGATAGTTTGCTAAGAATGATGGTTTCCAGCTGCATCCATGTCCCTACAAAGGACGCAAACTCATCCTTTTTGATGGCTGCATAGTATTCCATGGTGTATATGTGCCACATTTTCTTAATCCAGTCTGTCACAGATGGACATTTAGGTTGATTCCAAGTCTGTGCTATTGTGAATAGTGCCGCAATAAACATACGTGTGCATGTGTCTTTGTAGTAGAGTAATTTATAATCCTTTGGGTATATACCCAGTAGTGGGATGGCTGGGTCATATGGTACATCTAGTTCTAGATCCTTGAGGAATCACCATACTGTTTTCCATAATGGTTGAACTAGTTTACAATTCCACCAACAGTGTAAAAGTGTTCCTATTTCTCCACATCCTCTCCAACACCTGTTGTTTCCTGACTTCTTAATGATTGCCATTCTAACGGGTGTGAGGTGGTATCTCATTGTGGTTTTGATTTGCATTTCTCTGATGGCGAGTGATGATGAGCATTTTTTCATGTGTCTGTTGGCTGTATGGATGTCGTCTTTTGAGAAATGTCTGTTCATATCCTTCCCCACTTTTTGATGGGGTGTTTGTTTTTTTTTCTTGTATATTTGTTTGAGTTCTTTGTAGATTCTGGATATTAGCCCTTTGTCAGATGAGTAGGTTGCAAAAATATTCTCCCATTCTGTAGGTTGCCTGTTCACTCTGATGGTAGTTTCTTTAGCTGTGCAAAAGCTCTTTAGTTTAATGAGATCCCATGTGTCAATTTTTGCTTTTGCTGCCGTTGCTTTTGGTGTTTTAGACATGAAGTCCTTGCCCGCCTATGTCCTGAATGGTACTACCTAGATTTTCTTCTAGGGTTTTTATGGTATTAGGTCTAACATTTAAGTCTCTAATCCATCTTGAATTAATTTTCGTATAAGGGGTAAGGAAAGGATCCAGTTTCAGCTTTCTACTTATGGCTAGCCAATTTTCCCAGCACCATTTATTAAATAGGGAATCCTTTCCCCATTTCTTGTTTCTCTCAGGTTTGTCAAAGATCAGATGGCTGTAGATGTGTGGTATTATTTCTGAGGACTCTGTTCTGTTCCATTGCTCTATATCTCTGTTGTGGTACCAGTACCATGCTGTTTTGGTTACTGTAGCCTTGTAGTATAGTTTGAAGTCAGGTAGCGTGACGCCTCCAGCTTTGTCCTTTTGACTTAGGATTGTCTTGGCAATGCGGGCTCTTTTTTGGTTCCATATGAACTTTAAAGCAGTTTTTTCCAATTCTGTGAAGAAAGTCATTGGTAGCTTGATGGGGATGGCATTGAATCTATAAATAACCTTGGGCAGTATGGCCATTTTCACGATATTGATTCTTCCTATCCATGAGCATGGTATGTTCTTCCATTTGTTTGTGTCCTCTTTGATTTCACTGAGCAGTGGTTTGTAGTTCTCCTTGAAGAGGTCCTTTACATCCCTTGTAAGCTGGATTCCTAGGTATTTTATTCTCTTTGAAGCAATTGTGAATGGAAGTTCATTCCTGATTTGGCTCTGTGCTTGTCTGTTACTGGTGAATAAGAATGCTTGTGATTTTTGCACATTAATTTTGTATCTTGAGACTTTGCTGAAGTTGCTTATCAGCTTCAGGAGATTTTGGGCTGAGACGATGGGGTTTTCTAAATATACAATCATGTCATCTGCAAACAGGGACAATTTGACTTCTTCTTTTCCTAACTGGATACCCTTGATTTCTTTCTCTTGCCTGATTGCCCTAGCCAGAACTTCCAAGACTATGTTGAATAGGAGTGGTGAGAGAGGGCATCCCTGTCTTGTGCCAGTTTTCAAAGGGAATTTTTCCAGTTTTTGCCCATTCAGTATGATATTAGCTGTGGGTTTGTCATAAATAGCTCTTATTATTTTGAGGTACATTCCATCAATACCGAATTTATTGAGCGTTTTTAGCATAAAGGGCTGTTGAATTTTGTCAAAAGCCTTTTCTGCATCTATTGAGATAATCATGTGGTTCTTGTCTTTGGTTCTGTTTATATGCTGGATTACGTTTATTGATTTGCGAATGTTGAACCAGCCTTGCATCCCAGGGATGAAGCCCACTTGATCATGGTGGATAAGCTTTTTGACGTGCTGCTGAATCCGGTTTGCCAGTATTTTATTGAGGATTTTTGCATCGATGTTCATCAGGGATATTGGTCTAAAATTTCTTTTTTTGTTGTGTCTCTGCCAGGCTTTGGTATCAGGATGATGTTGGCCTCATAAACAGTGTTAGGGAGGATTCCCTTTTTTTATTGATTGGAATAGTTTCAGAAGGAATGGTACCAGCTCCTCCTTGTACCTCTGGTAGAATTCAGCTGTGAATCCATCTGGTCCTGGACTTTTTTTGGTGGGTAGGCTATTAATTGTTGCCTCAATTTCAGAGCCTGCTATTGGTCTATTCAGGGATTCAACTTCTTCCTCGTTTAGTCTTGGGAGAGTGTAAGTGTCCAGGAAATTATCCATTTCTTCTAGATTTTCTAGTTGATTTGCATAGAGGCATTTAGAGTATTCTCTGATGGTTGTTTGTATTTCTATGGGGTCGGTGGTGATATCCCCTTTATCATTTTTTATTGCGTCTATTTGATTCCTCCCTCTTTTCTTCTTTATTAGTCTAGCTAGCGGTCTCTGAATTTTGTTAATCTTTTCAAAAAACCAACTTCTGGATTCATTGATTTTTTGGAGGGTTTTTTGTGACTCTATCTCCTTCAGTTCTGCTCTGATCTTAGTTATTTCTTGCCTTCCGCTAGCTTTTGAATGTGTTTGCTCTTGTCTCTCTAGTTCTTTTAATTGTGATGTTAGAGTGTCAATTTTAGATCTCTCCTGCTTTCTCTTGTGGGCATTTAGTGCTATAAATTTCCCTCTACACACTGCTTTAAATGTGTCCCAGAGATTCTGGTATGTTGTATCTTTGTTGTCATTGGTTTCGAAGAACATCTTTATTTCTGCTTTCATTTCATTATGTACCCAGTAGTCATTCAGGAGCAGGTTGTTCAGTTTCCATGTAGTTGAGCGGTTTTGATTGAGTTTCTTAGTCCTGAGTTCTAGTTTGATTGCACTGTGGTCTGAGAGAGAGTTTGTTATAATTTCTGTTCTTGTACTTTTGCTGAGGAGTGTTTTACTTCCAATTATGTGGTCAATTTTAGAATAAGTGCGATGTGGTGCTGAGAAGAATGTATATTCTGTTGATTTGGGGTGGAGAGTTCTATAGATGTCTATTAGGTCCGCTTGGTGCAGAGATGAGTTCAATTCCTGGATCTCCTTGTTAACTTTCTGTCTCGTTGATGTGTCTAATGTTGACAGTGGAGTGTTGAAGTCTCCCATTATTATTGTGGGAGTCTAAGTCTCTTTGTAGGTCTCTAAGGACTTGCTTTATGAATCTGGGTGCTCCTGTATTGGGTGCATATATATTTAGGAGAGTTAGCTCTTCCTGTTGAATTGATCCCTTTACCATTATGTAATGGCCTTCTTTGTCTCTTTTGATCTTTGATGGTTAAAGTCTGTTTTATCAGAGACTAGGATTGCAACCCTTGCTTTTTTTGTTCTCCATTTGCTTGGTAGATCTTCCTCCATCCCTTTATTTTGTGCCTATGTGTGTCTCTGCATGTGAGATGGGTCTCCTGAATACAGCAGACTGATGGGTCTTGACTCTTTATCCAGTTTGCCAGTCTGTGTCTTTTAATTGGAGCATTTAGTCCATTGACATTTAAGGTTAATATTGTTATGTGTGAACTTGATCCTGTCATTATGATATTAACTGGTTATTTTGCTCGTTAGTTGATGCAGTTCTTCCTAGCCTCGATGGTCTTTACATTTTGGCATGTTTTTGCAATGGCTGGTACCGGTTGTTCCTTTCCATGTTTAGGGCTTCCTTTAGGGTCTCTTGTAAGGCAGGCCTGGTGGTGACAAAATCTCTAAGCATTTAATTATCTGTAAAGGATTTTATTTCTCCTTCACTGATGAAGCTTAGTTTGGCTGGATATGAAATTCTGGGTTGAAAATTCTTTTCTTTAAGAACATTGAATATTGGCCCCCACTCTCTTCTGGCTTGTAGAGTTTCTGCCGAGAGGTCTGCTGTTATTCTGATGGGCTTCCCTTTGTGGGTAACCCGACCTTTCTCTCTGGCTGCCCTTAAGATTTTTTCCTTCATTTCAACGTTGGTGAATCTGACAATTATGTGTCTTGGAGTTGCTCTTCTGGAGGAGTATCTTTGTGGCGTTCTCTGTATTTCCTGAATTTGAATGTTGGCCTGCCCTACTAGGTTGGGGAAGTTCTCCTGGATGATATCCTGAAGAGTGTTTTCCAACTTGGTTCCATTTTCCCCCTCACTTTCAGGCACCCCAATCAGACGTAGATTTGGTCTTTTTACATAATCCCATACTTCTTGCAGGCTTCATTCATTTCTTTTTCTTCTTTTTTCTTTTGGTTTCTCTTCTCGCTTCATTTCATTCATTTGATCCTCAATCGCTGATACTCTTTCTTCCAGTTGATCGAGTCGGTTACTGAAGCTTGTGCATTTGTCACGTATTTCTCGTGTCATGGTTTTCATCTCTGTCATTTCGTTTATGATCTTCTCTGCATTAATTAGTCTAGCTGTCAATTCTTCCACTTTTTTTTCAAGATTTTTAGTTTCTTTGCGCTGGGTACGTAATTCCTCCTTTAGCTCTGAGAAGTTTGATGGACTGAAGCCTTCTTCTCTCATCTCGTCAAAGTCATTCTCTGACCAGCTTTGATCCCTTGCTGGCGATGGGCTGCGCTCCTTTGCAGGGGGAGATGCGCTCTTATTTTTTGAATTTCCAGCTTTTCTGCCCTGCTTCTTCCCCATCTTTGTGGTTTTATCTGTCTCTGGTCTTTGATGATGGTGATGTACTGATGGGGTTTTGGTATAGGTGTCCTTCCTGTTTGATAGTTTTCCGTCTGACAGTCAGAAGGACTGTCTGTTGGTCTGTTGGAGATTGCTTGAGGTCCACTCCAGACCCTGTTTGCCTGGGTATCAGCAGCAGAAGTTGCCGAAGATAGAATATTGCTGAACAGCGAGTGTAGCTGTCTGATTCTTTCTTTGGAAGTTTCCTCTCAGGGGTGACTCCACCCTGTGAGGTGTGGGGTGTCAGACTGCCCCTAGTGGGGGATGTCTCCCAGCTAGGCTACTCAGGGGTCAGGAACCCATCTGAGCAGGCAGTCTGTCCGTTCTCAGATCTCAACCTCCGCGTTAGGAGATCCACGGCTCTCCCCAAAGCTGTCAGACAGAGTCGTTCGCGTCTGCACCGGCCCCCGCTCTTTCCCCAGTTGGACTGCAGCTGTGCGCTGTCCGCAGAGGTAGAGTCTACAGAGACAGGCAGGCTCCCTTGAGCTGCTGTGAGCTCCACCCAGTTCGAGCTTCCCAGCGGCTTTGTTTACCTACTTAAGCCTCAGCAATGGCGGGCGCCCCTCCCCCAGCCTCGCTGCTGCCTTGCGGATAGATCGCCGCAGACGGCTGTGTTAGCAGTGAGGGAGGCTCCGTGGGCGTGGGACCCTCCCGGCCAGGTGTGGGATATATTCTCCTGGTGTGCCTGTTTCCTTAAAGCACAGTATTGGGGTGGGAGTTACCCGATTTTCCAGGTGTTGTGTGTCTCAGTTCCCCTGGCTAGGAAAAGGGATTCCCTTCCCCCTTATGCTTCCAGGTGAGGCGATGCCTCGCCCTGCTTCAGCTCACGCTGGTCAGGCTGCAGCAGCTGTCCAGCACCGATTGTCCGGCACTTCCTAGAGAGATGACCCCAGTACCTCAGTTGAAAATGCAGAAATCACCGGTCTTCTGTGTCGCTCGCGCTGGGAGTTGGAGACTGGAGCTGTTCCTATTCGGCCATCTTGCTCCGCCCCCCCCCAGACCTCATTGAGCAGTATTCCAACACTGTTTTGTTTAGTCTGCAAAGTGATACTCAGGAGTGGTTGGAGGCTTATGGTGAAAACGGAAATATCTTTAGGTAGAAACTGGAGAGAAGATTTCCGTGGAGCTGCTTTGTGACGTGTGCATTCCACTCACAGAGTTATACTTTTCTTCTCATAGACGGTTAAGGAATCCCACTTGGGGTAAACGCTACCAGGGGACATTCGGGAGTATATGGATGGCGATGGTGAAAAAGGAAATATCCTCAGACAAAAACTGGAAAGAAGATTTCTGTGAAACTGCTTTGGGATAAGTAGGTGTATTCCACTCACATAGATAAAGCTTTCATTCTATTACACATTTTTGAAACTGCGTCATGGACAGATTCTCGAAGGGACATTCGGGAGGACATTAAGACCTGTGTGGAAGTAGGAAATTTCTTCAGATAAAAACTGGAAAGAAGATTTCTGAGTAATTGTATTGTGATGTGAGCATTTAACTCAGGGAGTTACACTTCTTTTCTCATAAGGCAGTGTTTAAACCCCGTTCCTGTTAAACTGAAAAAGTGATATTTTGCAGCGCATTGAAGACTATGGCAAAACGTTAAATCTCCTGAAATAAAATCCAGAAGAAGCATTACAAGGAACTGATCTCTGACCTGGGCATTCATTTCAGAGCGTTAAAGCTTACACTACCTTGATCAGTTTGGAAACTCTGTCTTTGAGGAGTCAGTGAGGAAATATTAAGTGGCACCCAGAGGATTGTGGTGAGAAAAGAAACGTCTTCTGATGAAAACTGGAGAGAAACTTTCGAAGCAACTGCTATGTGATGTGTGTATTCATCTCATAGAGTTAAATCATTCTTTGGATTGAGCAGTTTGAAATCACTGTTTCTGTGGAAACTGAGATAGGATATTTGGGAACGCTCTGAAGAATATGCTGAAAGAGGTATACACTCTGATAGAAACCAGAAGGAAACTTTCTGTGAAACTGCTCTAGGTCATGTAAAGTCCACCCGCACAGTTAAGCTTCTGATATTATTGAGCAGTATTATAACACTCCTTTAGGTTAGACAGCTAAGGAATAGTCAGAAGTGCTTTGAGGCTTATGGTGATAAGGGAAATATCTTCACATAGATAACAGAGAGAAGATTTCCAAGCAACTGCTTTGTGACGTGTGCATTCCACTCACAGAGTTATACTTTTCTACTCATAGAGGATTAGGGAATCCCATGTGGAGAAAAAGCTACCAGGGGACATTCAGGAGGATATGGATGGCTGTGGTGAAAAAGGAAATATCCTCAGACAAAAATGGAAAGAAGCTTTCTGTGAAACGGCTTTGTGATAATATGTCCATACATCTCACATAGGTAAAACTTTCTTTCAATTACGCAGTTTTGAAACTGCAGCAAGGACAGATTCAAGAAGGTACATTTGGGAGCACTTTCAGGCCTGTGGAGAAATAGGAGATGTCTTCAGATGAAAACTGGAGTGAAGCTTTCTGAGAAACTGCTTTATGATGAGTGCATTCCACTCCATGACTTATACCTCTTTTCTTATAAGGCAGGGTGTGAACACTAGTCCTGTAAAACTGAAAAAGTGATATTTTGCAGCGCATTGAAGACTATGTTGAAAAGTGAAATATCCTGAAATAAAACCCAGAAAGAAACGCTCCAAAAACTGCTCTGGCGTGTGCATTCATTTCAGAGAGATAAATCTTACACTACGTTGTCCAGTTTGAAAACTTTGTCTTTGAGGAATCTGTGAAGGGATATTTAGTGGCACGCAGAGGCTTGTGGTGAGAAAGGAAACGTCTTCTGATGAAAACTTTAGAGCAGCTTTTGGAGCAACTGCTTTGTGACATGTGTATCATTTCACAGAGTTAAATCATTCCTTGGATTCAGCAGTTTAAAATCACTGTTTCTGTGGAACCTGAGAAAGGACACTTGGGAACGCTCTTAAGAATATGCTGAAGAAGAAATACCCCCCGATAAAAAACAGAAGGAAACATTCTGTGAAACTGTTCTGGGTCAGGTTAAGTCCACTCGCAGAATAAAGCTTCTGTTTTCATTCAACAGTATTCTAACACTGTTTTAGGTTAGTCAGCTAAGGGACACTCGGGAGCACTTTGAGACTTCCGGTGAAAACAGTAATATCTTCAAATAGACACTGGAGAGAAGATTTCCAAGGAGCTGCTTTGTGACCTGTAAATTCCACTCACCGAGTTATACTTTTCTTTTCATAGAGGATTGGTGAATTCCATTTGGAGTAAACACTACCAGGGGACATTCGGGAGTATATGGATGGCTTTGGGGAAAAAGGAAATATCCATAGACAAAAACTTAATAAAAGATTTCTGTGAAACTGCTTTGGGTTATCTGAGAAATTCCCTTGTGATGTGTGCATTCCACTAAGGGAGTTATACCTTTTTTCTCATAAGGCAGTGTTTGAACACTGCTCTTGTAAAACTGAAAAAGTAATGTTTTGCAGTGCATTGGAGACTATGGCAAAAAGTTAATTTTTCTGAAATAAAACCCATAAAGAAGCGTTCCAAGAAACTGCTATCTGACGTGTGCATTCATTTCAGAAAGTTAAAGCTTACACTACGCAGCCCAGTTTGGAAAAACTCTCTTTCAGTAATCTGTGAGGGATATTACGTGGCACCTGGAGGCTTCTGGTGAGAAAGAAACCATCTTCCAATGAAAACAGGAGGGAAGCATTTGGAGCAACTGCTTTGTGATGTGTTTATTCATCCCATAGACTTACATCATACTTTGGATTGACCAGTTTGAAATCACTGTTTTTGTGCAATCTTAGAAAGGACATTTGGGATTGCTCTTAAGAATTTGCTGAAAAAGAAATACCCTCCAATAAAAACCAGAAGGAAACTTTCTGTGAAACTGCTCTAGGTCACATGAAATCCACTCGCACAGTTAAGCTTCTGTTTTCATTGAGCAGTATGCTAACACTGTTTTAGGTTAGTCAGCTGAGGGATACTGGGGAACGCTTTGAGGCTTACGGTGAAAATGGAAATATCTTCAGATAAATATTGGAGAGAAGATTTCCGAGTAGCTGCATTGTGGCTGGTGCATTGACTCACAGAGTTATACTTTTCTTCTCATAGAGGATTTGGTAATCCCGTTTGGAGAAATAGCTACCTGGGGACATTCGGGAGTATATGTACGGCTATGATGAAAAAGGAAATATCCTCAGAGATAAACTGCAAAGAAGCTTTCAGAGAAACTGGTTTGTGGTAGATATGTCTATTCATCTCACATAGATAAAATTTACTCTCTATTACCCAGTTTTGAAATTGCGACATGGATCGATTCGTGAAGGGACATTCAGGAGCACTTTCAGGCCTCTGGTGAAATAAGAGATATCTTCAGATAAAAACTGGAGAGAAGCTTTCTGAAGAACTGTTTTGTGATGTTTACATTCCACTCGGGGTGTTATACCTCTTTTCTCTTAAGGCAGTGTTTGAACACTGTTCCTCTAAGTCTGAAAACGTGATATTTTACAGCGCATTGAAGACTATGAAATATCCAGATATAAAACCTTCAAAGAACCATTCCAAGAAACTCTTCTCTGACGCGTGCATTCATTTCAGAGAGTTAAAGCTTACACTACATTGCCCAGTTTGGAAACTCTGTCTTTGAGGAATCTGTGTAGGGATATTAATCAGCGCCTGGAGGCTTGTGGTGAGAAAGGAAACGTCTTCCGATGAAAACTTGAGAGAAGCTTTCAGAGCAACTGGTTTGTGTTGTGTGTATTCATCTCATACAGTTATATCATTCTTTGGATTGAGCAATTTGAAATCACTGTTTCTGTTGAACCCGAGAAAGGACATTTGGGAACGCTCTTAAGATTATGCTGAAAAAGAAATACCCTCTGATAGAAACCAGAAGGAATATTTCTGTGAAACTGCTCTAGGTCACATGAAGTCCACTCGCACAGTTAAGCTTTTGTTTTCATTGGGCAGTGTTCTGACACTGTTTTAGGTTAATCAGCTAAGGGATAATCGGGAGCACTTTGAAGCTTATGGTGAAAATGGAAATATCTTCAGATAGATACTGGAGAGAAGATTTCCGAGCAGCTGCTTTGTGACGTGTGCATTCCACTCACAGAGTTTTACTTTACTTCTCAGAGGGGATTGGGGAATCCCATTGGAGAAAACGCTAACAGGGGACATTCGGTAGTATATGGACAGCTATGGTGATAAAGGAAATATCCTAAGACAAATACTGGTAGAAGACTTCTGTGAAACTACTTTGTGATAGGTATGTCTATTCCATTCAGACAGATAAAATTTTCTTTCTATTACACAGTATTGAAACTGCATCATGAACGGATTTGTGAAGGGACATTTGAGAGTACAGTCAGACCTGTGGGGAAATGAGAGATATCTTCAGATAAAAAATGGGGAGAAGCTTTCTGAGAAACTGCTTTGTGGTGTGTGCATTCCACTCAGGGAGTTATACCTCTTTTGTCATAAGGCAGTGTTTGAACACTGTTCCTGTAAAACTGAAATAGTGATATTTTGCAGCTCATTGAAGACTACGGCGATAAGTGAAATATCTGGAAACAAAACCCAGAAGAAGCCTTCTAAGAATCTGGTGTCTGAAGTGTTCATTCATTTTAGAGAGTAAAAGCTTACACTACGTTGCCCAGATTGGAAACTTGGCCTTTGAGGAATCTGTGAAGTAATATTAAGTGGCGCCTGGAGGCTTGTGGTGAGAAAGGAAACGTCTTCTGATGAAAACTGGATAGAAGCTTTCGGAGCAACTGCTTTGTGATGTGTGTATTCGTCTCATAGAGTTAAATCATTCTTTGGAACCTGATGAAGGATATTTGTGAACGCTCTAAAGAATATGCTGAAAAAGAAATACCCTCTGATAAAAACAAGAAGGAAACTTTTTTTGTCATTATTCCATGTCACGTGAATTGCACTTGCACAGTTAAGTTTCTGTTTTCTTTGAGCAGTATTCTCACACTGTTTTAGGTTGGTCAGCTAAGGGATACTCGGGAGCACTTTGAGGCTTATGGTGAAAATGGAAATATCTTTAGATAGATACTGGAGATAAGATTTCTGAGGAGCTTCTTTGTGACATGTGCATTCCACTCACAGAGTTTTACTTTTCTTCTCATAAGGGATTGGGGAATCCCGTTTGGAAAAAACGCTACCAGGGAACATTCATGACATTATGGACGGCTACCGTGAAAAAGGAAATATCCTCAGACAGAAACTGGAAAAAAATCTTTCTGTGACTCTGCATTGTGATAGATATGTCTATTCATCTCACATAGATAAAAATTTCTTTCTAATATGTAGTTTTGAAACTGCGTGATGGACAGTTTCTCAGAGGGACATTTGGAAGCACATTCAGGCCTGTGGGGAAATAGGAAATAAATTCAGATTAAAAGTGCAGGGAAGCTGCACATTCAGGGTTATATGGACTGCTATGGTGAAAAAGGAAATATCCTCAGACAAAAACTGAAAAAATACTATCTTTTAAACTGCTTTGTGATACATATCTCTATTCATCTCACATAGATAAAACTTTCTTTCTATTACGCAGTTTTGAAACTGCCTCATGGACGGATTCACAAAGGGAAATTCGGGAGCACATTCGAGCCTATGGGGAAATAAGGGATATCTTCAAATAAAAACTGAAGAGAAGCTTCCTCAGAAACTTCTTTGTGATGTGTGCATTCCACTCAGGGAGTTATACCTCTTTTCTCCTAAGGCAGTGTTTGAACACTGTTCCCGTAAAACTGAAAATGTGATATTTTGCAGCGCTTTGAAGAGTATGGCGAAAATTGAGATATCCCGAAATAAAACCAAGAAAGAAGCATTCCAACAAACTGCTCTCTGACGTGTCCATTCATTTAAGAGTGTTAAAGCTTACACTACATTTCCCAGTTTGGAAACTCTGTCTGTGAGGAATCTGTGAAGGGATATTAAGTGGCGCCTGGAAGCTTGTGGTGAGAAATTAATCATCTTCCGATGAAAACTGGCGAGAAGTTGTTGGGGCAACTGCTTTGTGATGTGCTATTCTTCTCATAGAGTTAAATCATTGTTTGGATTGAGCAGTTTGAGATCACTGTTTCTGTGGAACCTGGGAAAGGACATTTGGGAACGCTCTTAAAAATATGCTGAAAAAGAAATGCCCTCCAATAAAAACCAGAAACTATCTTTCTGGGAAGCGGCTCTAGGTCACGTGAAGTCCACTTGCACAGGTAAGCTTCTGTTTTCATTGACCAGTATTCTAACCCTGTTTTGTTTTAGACAGCTAAGGGAAACTTCGGAGCGCTTTGAGTTTTATGGTGAAAATGGAAATATCTTCAGATAGATACTGGACAGAAGATTTTTGAGAAGATGCATTGTGACAAATGTATTCCACTCACAGAGTTTTACTTTTCTTCTCATAGTGGATTGGAGAATCTCATTAGGAGAAAAAGCTACCAAGGGACATTGGGGAGCATATGGACGGCTATGGTGAAAAAGGAAATATCCTCAGACAAAAAGTGGAAAGAAGCTTTCTGAGAAACTGCTTTAGAAGTGTGCATTCCACTCAGGGCGTTATATCTCTTTTCTCATAAGGGAGTATTTGAACACTGTTCCTGTAAAACTGAAAAAGTGATATTTTGCAGCGCATTGAAGACTATGGCAAAAAGTAAAATATCCTGAATAAAACCCAGAAGGAAGAATTCGAAGAAACCGCTGACATGTGCATTCATCTCAGAGAGGTAAAGTTTACAACACATTTCCCAGTTTGGAAACTCTGTCTTTGAGGAATCTGTGAAGGGATATTAAGTGGTGCACAGAGGCTTGTTGTGAGAAAGGAAACGTCTTCCGATGAAAACTGGAGAGAAACTTTCAGAACAACTACCTTTTGATGTGTGTATTCATCTCATAGGGTTAAATCATTCTTTGGATTGAGCAGTTAGAAATCACTGTTTCTGTGGAACTTGAGAAAGGACATTTGGGAACACTCTTAATAATATGCTGAAAAAGAAATCCTCTCCAATAATAACCAGAAGGAACTTTCTGTGAAACTATTCTAGGTCACGTGAAGTCCACTCGCACATTTAAGCTGTTGTTTTCATTGAGTAGTGTTCTAACACTGTTTTAGGTTAGTCCATGAAGTGATATTTGGGGGCGCTTTGAGGCTTATGGTGAAAAAGGAAATATCTTCAGATAGATACTGGAGAGAAGATTTCTGAGGAGCTGCTTTGTGACTTGTGCATTCCACTCACAGAGTTATACCTTTCTTCACAGGGAATATTGGGTAATCCCGTTTGGAGAAAAAGTTACCAGGGAACATTTGGGAGTATGTGGATGGCTACGGTGAAAAAGGAAATATCCTCAGACAAAAACTGGAGAGAAGCTTTCTGAGAAACTGCTTTGTAATGTGTGCATTCCACTCAGAGAGTTATAATTCTTTTCTAATAAGGCAGTGTTTGAACACTGTTCCTGTAAAACTGAAAAAGTGATATTTTGCAGCGCATTGAAGACTATGAAGAAAAGTGAAATATCCTGAGATAACACCCAGAAAGAAACGTTCCAAGAAACTGCTCTCTGACGTGAGCATTCATTTCAGAGAGTTAAAGCTTACGGTACATTGCCCAGTTTGGAAACTCTGTCTTTGAGGAATCTGTGAAGGGATGTTAAGTGGCACTCAGAGGCTTTTTTCAGAAGAAAACTGGAGAGAATCTTTCAGAGCAACTGCTTTGTGATGTGTGTATTCATCTCATAGACTAAAATGATTCTTTGGATTGAGTACTTTGAAATCACTGTATCTGTGGAACCTGAGAAGGATATTTGGGGCTGCTTTTAAGAATCTGCTGAAAAAGAAATTCCCTCCAATACAAACTTTCTGTGAGTTGACTCTAGATCACGTGATTTCCACTTGCAGTTAAGCTTCTGTTTTCATTGAGCTGCATTCTAACACTGTTTTAGGTTAGTCAGCTAAGTGATATTCGGGAGCCCTTTGAGGCTTACGGTGAAAACGGAAATATCTTCAGATACATGCTGGAAAGATTACCGAGGAGTTGCTTTGTAACGTGTGCATTCCACTCACAGAGTTATACTTTCTACTCATAGAGGATTGGGGAATCCCTTTTGGAGAAAATGCTACCAGGGGACATTTGGGATTATATGGATGTCTATAGTGAAAAAGGAAATATCCTCAGACAAAAACTGAAAAGAAGCTTTCTGTGAATCTGTTTTGTGATAGATATGTCTCTTCATCTCACATAGATAAAACTTTCTATTATGCACTTTTGAATCTGCATCATGGACGGTTTCCCGAAGGGACATTTGGGAGAACAAGCAGGCCTGTGGGGAAATAGGAGATATCTTCAGATAAAAACTGGAGAGAAGCTTTCTTAGAAACTGCTTTGTGATGTTTTCATTACATTCAGGGAGTTATATCTCTTTTCTCATAAGGTAGTGTTTGAACACTGTTCCTGTAAAACTGAAAAAGTTATGTTTTGCAGTGCATTGAAGACTATGGTGAAAAGTGAAATATCCTGAAATAAAAAGCAGAAAGAAGCATTCCAAGAAACTGCTCCCTGACGTGTGCATTCATTTCAGAGAGTTAAAGCTTACACTACCTTCCCCAGTTTGGAAACTCTGTCTTTGAGGAATCTGTGAAGGGAAATTAAGAGACGCCCGGAGGCTTGTGGTGAGAAAGAAAACTTCTTCCGATGAAAACTGGAGAGAAGCTTTTGGAGCAACTGATTTGTGATGTGTGTATTCATCTTATAGATTTTAATTATTCTTTGGATTGAGCATTTTGAAATCAGTCTTTCTGTGGAACCTGGAAAGTACATTTGTGATCGCTCTTAAGAATATGCTGAAAAAGAAATACCCTTCGAAAAAAAACAGAAGGAAACGTTATGTCAAACTGCATTAGATCACCCGAATTTCTGTTTTCATTGAGCAGTTTTGTAACACTGTTTTACATTAATCAGGTAAGGGGTACTCCAAAGCACTTTGTGGCTTATGGTGAAAACAGAAAAATCTTCAGATAGATACTGGAGAGAAGATTTCCGAGGTGCTGCTTTGTGATGTGTGCATTCCACTCAGAGTTACACTTTTCCTCTTGTTGAGGACTGGGGAGTTCCGTTCGGAGAAAAAGCTACCAGGGGACACTCGGGGGTATATGGACGGCTAGGGTGGAAAAGGAAATAGCCTCAGAAAAAAATTGGAAAGAGGCTTTCTACAAAACTGCTTTGTGATAGATATATCTATTAATCTGACATAGATAAATCTTTCTATTACACAGTTTTAAAATTGCGTCATGAACGGATTCACGAGGGGACATTTGGGGGCACATTCAGGCCTGTGGTGTAATAGGAAATATCTTCAGATAAAAACTGGAGAGAAGCTTTCTGAGAAACTGCTTTGTCATGTGTGCATTCCACTCTGGGACGTATACCTGTTTTCTCATAAGGCAGTGTTTGAACACTGTTCCTGTAAACCTGATAAAGTGATATTTTGCAGCACATTGAAGACTATGGCAAAAAGGGAAATATCTTAATATACAACACAGAAAGAAGCATTCCAAGAAACTTCTCCCTGACGTGTGCATTCATTTCAGAGAGTTAAAGCTCACACTATGTTGCTCATTTTGGAAACTCTGTCTTTGAAGAAGCTGTGAAAGGATATTAAGTGTCCCCGGAGGCTTGTGGTGAGAAAGGAAACATCTTCCGATGAAAACTTGAGAGAAGCTTTCAGAGCAACTGGTTTGTGTTGTGTGTATTCATCTCATACAGTTATATCATTCTTTGGATTGAGCAATTTGAAATCACTGTTTCTGTTGAACCCGAGAAAGGACATTTCGGAACACTCTTAACAATATGCTTAAAAATAAATATGCTCTGATAAAAATCAGAAGGAAATTTTCTGTGAAATCGCTTTAGGTCACCTACATTCCACTCGCACAGTTAAGTTTCTGTTTTCATTGAGCAGTTAGTCAGCTAAGAGATACTTGGGAGCGCTTTTAGGCTTATGGTATAAACGGAAATATCTTCAGATAGATACTGGGGAGTAGATTCCCAAGGAGCTGCTTTGTGACGTATGCATTCCACTCAAGGAGGTACACTTTTCTTCTCATAGAGGATTGGGGAATCACGTTTGGAGAAAAAGCTCCCTGGGGACATTCAGAAGTATATGGATGCCTATGGTGAAAAAGGAAATATCATCAGACAAAAACTGGAAAGACGCTTTCTGTGAAATTTCTTTGGATAGATATGTCTATTCATCTCCCATAGTTAAAACTTTCTTTCTATTACGCAATTTTGAAACAGCGTCATGGACAGATTCACGAAGGGACATTCGGGAACACATTCAGGCCTCTTTGGAAATAGGAGGTATCCTCAGATAAAAAGATAAAAACTGGAGAGAAACTATCTGGGAAACTGATTGCTGATGAGTGCATTTCACTCAGGGAGTTATACCACTTTTTTCATAAGACAGGGTTTCACCATTGTTCCTGTAAAACTGAAAAACTGATATTTTGCAGTGTATTGAAATCTATAATGAAAAGTAAAATATCCTGAAATAAAACGCAGAAAGAAGCTTTCCAAGAAACTGCTCTCTGACGTGTGAATTCATTTCACAGAGTTAAAGCTTACACTACATTGTTCAGTTTGGAAATTCTGTCTTTGTAGAATCTGTGAAGCGATATTAAGTGGCACCCAGAGGCTGGTGTTGAGAAAGGAAACGTCTCTTGATGAAAAGTGGAGAGAAGCTTTCGGAGCAACTGCTTTCTGATGTGTGTATTCATCTCAGACTTAAATCATTCTTGGTATTGAGCAATTTGAAATCACTGTTTCTGTGGAACCTGAAAAAGAACATTTGGAATGCTCTTAAGAATATGTTGAAAAAGACATACACTCCAATAAAAACCAGAAGGAAACTTTCTGTGTAACTATTCTAGGTCACCTGAATTCCACCCACACAGTTAAAGTTCTATTTTCATTGAGCAGTATTCTAACACTGTTGTAGGTTAGTCAGCTAAATGATACTCGGGAACACTTTGAGGCTTATGGTTAAAACGGAAATATCTTCAAATATATACTGGAGAGAAGATTTCCGAGGAGCTGCTTTGTGATGTGAGCATTCCACTCACGGAGTTATGCTTTTCTTTTCATAGAGAATTGAGGGATCCCGTTTGGAGAAAAAGGTAACAAGGAACATTCGGGAATATATGGACAGCTATGTTGAAAAAGACAAAAACTGGAAAAAAGCTTTCTGTGAAACTGCTTCATGATAGATGCATTCATCTCACATAGATGAAACTGCCTTTCTCTTATGCAGTTTTGAAACTGTGCCATGGACTGATTTTGGAAGGGACATTCGGGAGTACTTTCAGGCCTGTGGGGAAATAGGAAATATCTTCAGATAAAAGTTTTATAGAAGATTTCTGAGAAACTGCTTTGTGATGTGTGCATTCCACTCAGGGAGTTATACCTCTTTTCTCATACGACAATGTTTGAACACTGTTCCTGTGGCATTTTGCAGTGCATTAATACTATGGCGAAAAGTGAAATATCCTGAAATAAAATCCAGAAAGAAGCATTCCAAAAAACTGCTCTCCAACATGTGCATTCATTTCACAGATTTTAAAGCTTACACTACATTGCCCAGTTTGGAAACTCTGTCTTTGAGGAAACTGTGAAGGGATTATAAGTGGCGCCCGAAGGCTTGTGGTGTGAAAGGAAACGTCTTCCCGGTAACCTGGAGAGAAGCTTTGAGAGCAACTGCTTTGTGATGTGTGTATTCTTCTCATAGAATTAAATCATTGTTTGGATTGAACTGTTGGAAATCACTGTTTCTGTGGAACCTGAGAAAGGACATTTGGGACCATTCTTAAGAATATGCTGAAAAAGAAGCACCCTCCAATAAAAACCAGAAGGAAACATTCTGTGAAACTAATCTAAGTCATGTGAAGTCCACTCACACGGTTAAGTGTCTGTTTTCATTGAGCAGTATTCTAACACTGTTTTAGATTAGTCAGCTCAGAGATATTGGGGAGCGCTTAGAGGCTTATTGTGTAAATGAAAACATCTTCAGATGGATGCTGGGGAGAAGATTTACAAGGAGCTGCTTTGTGACGTGTGCATTCCAACCACAGAGTTCTACTTTTCTTCTCATAGAGTATTAGGGAATCCTGTTTGGGAAAAAGCTACCAGGGGACTTTCGGGAGTATATGGACAGCTATGGTGGAAAAGGAAATATCCTTAGACAAAAATTGGAAAGAATCATTCTGTGAAACTTCTTTGTGATAGATATGTGTATTCATCTCACATAGATAAAACTTTCTTTTTTTTTTTTTTTTCTTTTGAGGCGGAGTCTTGCTCTGTCGCCGAGGCTGGAGTGCAGTGGCCGGATCTCAGCTCACTGCAAGCTCCGCCTCCCGGGTTTACGCCATTCTCCTGCCTCAGCCTCCCGAGTAGCTGGGACAACAGGCGCCCGCCACCTCGCCCGGCTAGTTTTTGTATTTTTAGTAGAGACGGGGTTTCACTGTGTTAGCCAGGATGGTCTCGATCTCCTGACCTCGTGATCCGCCCGTCTCGGCCTCCCAAAGTGCTGGGATTACAGGCTTGAGCCACTGCGCCCGGCCAAAACTTTCTTTCTATTACGCTGTTTTGAAATGGCCTCATGGATATATTCGCGAAGGGACATTTGGGAGCACATTCAGGACTGAGTAGAAATAGAAACTATCTTCAGATAAAAAATGGAGGGAAGCTTTCTGAGAAACTGCTTTGTGATGTGTGCATTCCACTCAGGGAGTTTTACCTCTTTTCTCATAAAGCAGTGTTTGAATGCTGTTCCTGTAAAACTGAAAAAGTAATATTTCGAAGCACGTGGAAGACTGTGGTGAAAAGTTAAATGTCCAGAAATAAAACCCAGAAGGAAGTTTTCCAAGAAAGTGCTCTATGACTTGTCCATTCATTTCAGAGAGTTAAAACTTACTCTACATTTCCTATTTTGGAAAGTCTGCCTTTGAGGATTCTGCGAATGGATATTTAGTGGTGACCAGAGGTCATTGGCAAGCAAGGAAATGTCTTCTGTTGAAAATTGGACAGAAGATTACTGAGCAACTGTTTTGTGATGTGTGTATTCATCTCATAGAGATAAAGCATTTTTTGGATTGAACAGTTAGAAATCACTGTCTCTGTAGAACCTAAGAAAGGACATTTGGAACCGCTCTTATGAATATGCTGAAAAAGAAACACCCTCCAATAAAAACTAGAAGGAATGTTTATGTGAACTGCTCTAGGTCACGTGAAATCCACTCACACAGATAAGCTCCTGTTTTCATTGAGCAGTGTTCTAACACTCTTTTATTTTAGTCAGCTAAGGGAAACTCGAGAGCACTTTGAGGCTTACAGTGAAAATGGAATTATCTTCAGATAGATACCAGAGAGAAGATTTCCGAGAAACTGTTTTGTGACGTTTGCATTCCATTCAGCAAATCATAGTTTTCTTCTCATAGAGGATTGGGGGATACCGTTTGGAGAAAATGCTAATGGGGACATTTGGGTGTATATGGACAGCTATGGTGGAAAAGGAAATATCCTCAGACAAAAACAGAAAGAAGCTTTCAGAGAAACTGCTTTGTGATTGATATGTCTATTCAACTCACATATATAAAACTTTTTTTCTATTATGCAGTTTTGAAACGGCGTCATGAATGGATTTGCAAAGGGACATTTGGGAGCACATTCAGGCCTGTGTGGAAAAAGGAAGTATCTTCAGACAAAAACTAGAGAGCAGGTTTCTGAGAAAATGCTTTGTGATGAGTGCATTCCACTCAGGGAGTTATACCTCTTTTCTCATAAGGCAGCGTTTGAACACTGTTTCTGTAAAACTGAAAATCTTATATTTTGCAGTGCATTGAAGACTATGGCGAAAAGTGAAATATCCTGAAATAAAACCCAGAAAGAAGCATTCTAAGAAACTGCTCTCTGACGTGTGCATTCATTTCAGAGAGTTAAAGCTTTCACTACGTTGCCCAGTTTGGAAACTGTCTTTGAGGAATCTGTGAAGGGATATTAAATGTCACCCAGAGGCTTGTGGTGAGGAAGGAAATGTCTTCCAATGAAAACTGGAAAGAAGCTTTTGGAGCAACTCCTTTGGGATGTGTGTATTCATCTCACAGAGTAAAATCATTCTTTGGATTGAGCAGCTTGAAATCACTGTTTCTGTGGAAACTGAGAGAGGATATTTCGGAACGCTCTTAAGAAAATGCTGAAAAAGAAATACCCTCTGATAAAAACGAGAAGGAAACTTTCTGTGAAACTGCTCTAGGTCATGTGAGTTCCATTCACACAGTTAAACTTCTGTTTTCCTTGAGCATATTCTAACACTGTTTTTGTTTAGTCTGCAGAGTGATACTCAGGAGTGGTTGGAGGCGTACCGTGAAAATGGAAATACCTTCAGATAGAAACTGGAGAGAAGATTTCTGAGGAGCTGCTTTGTGATGTGTGCATTTCACTCACTGAGTTATACTTTTCTTCTCATAGACGATTGGTGAATCCCACTTGGAGAAAACACTACCAGGGGACATCCGGGAGTATATAGATGGCTATGGTGAAAAAGGAGTTATCCTGAGACAAAACCTGGAAAGAAGTTATCTGTGAAACTGGTTTGTGATAGATAGGTGTATTCCACTCACATAGATAAAACTTTCATTCTATTATGCAGTTGGAAACTGCATCATGGACGGATTTACGAATGGACTTTCGGGACATTCAGCCTGGTGGGGTAGTAGGAGACAACTTCAGATAAAACCTGGAGAGAAGCTTTCTGAGAAACTGCTTTGTGATGTGAGCATTCCACTCACAGAGTTATACTTTTAATCTCATAGAGGATTGAGGAATCAAGCTTGGACAAAACGCTACCAGTGGACTGGTATCATTTTTTATTGCATCTATTTGATTCCTCCCTCTTTTCTTCTTTATTAGTCTAGCTAGCGGTCTCTGAATTTTGTTAATCTTTTCAAAAAACCAACTTCTGGATTCATTGATTTTTTGGAGGGTTTTTTGTGTCTCTATCTCCTTCAGTTCTGCTCTGATCTTAGTTATTTCTTGCCTTCTGCTAGCTTTTGAATGTGTTTGCTCTTGTCTCTCTAGTTCTTTTAATTGTGATGTTAGAGTGTCAATTTTAGATCTCTCCTGCTTTCTCTTGTGGGCATTTAGTGCTATAAATTTCCCTCTACACACTGCTTTAAATGTGTCCCAGAGATTCTGGTATGTTGTATCTTTGTTGTCATTGGTTTCGAAGAACATCTTTATTTCTGCTTTCATTTCATTATGTACCCAGTAGTCATTCAGGAGCAGGTTGTTCAGTTTCCATGTAGTTGAGCGGTTTTGATTGAGGTTCTTAGTCCTGAGTTCTAGTTTGATTGCACTGTGGTCTGAGAGACAGTTTGTTATAATTTCTGTTCTTGTACATTTGCTGAGGAGTGCTTTACTTCCAATTATGTGGTCAATTTTGGAATAAGTGCGATGTGGTGCTGAGAAGAATGTATATTCTGTTGATTTGGGGTGGAGAGTTCTATAGATGTCTATTAGGTCCGCTTGGTGCAGAGATGAGTTCAATTCCTGGATCTCCTTGTTAACTTTCTGTCTCGTTGATGTGTCTAATGTTGACAGTGGAGTGTTGAAGTCTCCCATTATTATTGTATGGGAGTCTAAGTCTCTTTGTAGGTCTCTAAGGACTTGCTTTATGAATCTGGGTGCTCCTGTATTGGGTGCATATATATTTAGGAGAGTTAGCTCTTCCTGTTGAATTGATCCCTTTACCATTATGTAATGGCCTTCTTTGTCTCTTTTGATCTTTGATGGTTTAAAGTCTGTTTTATCAGAGACTAGGATTGCAACCCCTGCTTTTTTTTGTTCTCCATTTGCTTGGTAGATCTTCCTCCATCCCTTTATTTTGAGCCTATGTATGTCTCTGCATGTGAGATGGGTCTCCTGAATACAGCAGACTGATGGGTCTTGACTCTTTATCCAGTTTGCCAGTCTGTGTCTTTTAATTGGAGCATTTAGTCCATTGACATTTAAGGTTAATATTGTTATGTGTGAACTTGATCCTGTCATTATGATATTAACTGGTTATTTTGCTCGTTAGTTGATGCAGTTTCTTCCTAGCCTCGATGGTCTTTACATTTTGGCATGTTTTTGCAATGGCTGGTACCGGTTGTTCCTTTCCATGTTTAGGGCTTCCTTCAGGGTCTCTTGTAAGGCAGGCCTGGTGGTGACAAAATCTCTAAGCATTTAATTATCTGGAAAGGATTTTATTTCTCCTTCACTGATGAAGCTTAGTTTGGCTGGATATGAAATTCTGGGTTGAAAATTCTTTTCTTTAAGAACATTGAATATTGGCCCCCACTCTCTTCTGGCTTGTAGAGTTTCTGCCGAGAGGTCTGCTGTTATTCTGATGGGCTTCCCTTTGTGGGTAACCCGACCTTTCTCTCTGGCTGCCCTTAAGATTTTTTGCTTCATTTCAACTTTGGTGAATCTGACAATTATGTGTCTTGGAGTTGCTCTTCTGGAGGAGTATCTTTGTGGCGTTCTCTGTATTTCCTGAATTTGAATGTTGGCCTGCCCTACTAGGTTGGGGAAGTTCTCCTGGATGATATCCTGAAGAGTGTTTTCCAACTTGATTCCATTTTCCCCCTCACTTTCAGGCACCCCAATCAGACGTAGATTTGGTCTTTTTACATAATCCCATACTTCTTGCAGGCTTCATTCATTTCTTTTTCTTCTTTTTTCTTTTGGTTTCTCTTCTCGCTTCATTTCATTCATTTGATCCTCAATCGCTGATACTCTTTCTTCCAGTTGATCGAGTCGGTTACTGAAGCTTGTGCATTTGTCACGTATTTCTCGTGTCATGGTTTTCATCTCTGTCATTTCATTTATGATCTTCTCTGCATTAATTAGTCTAGCTGTCAATTCTTCCACTTTTTTTTCAAGATTTTTAGTTTCTTTGCGCTGAGTACGTAATTCTTCCTTTAGCTCTGAGAGGTTTGATGGACTGAAGCCTTCTTCTCTCATCTCGTCAAAGTCATTCTCTGACCAGCTTTGATCCTTTGCTGGCGATGGTCTGCGCTCCTTTGCAGGGGGAATGCGCTCTTATTTTTTGAATTTCCAGCTTTTCTGCCCTGCTTCTTCCCCATCTTTGTGATTTTATCTGTCTCTGGTCTTTGATGATGGTGACGTACTGATGGGGTTTTGGTATAGGTGTCCTTCCTGTTTGATAGTTTTCCGTCTGACAGTCAGAAGGACTGTCTGTTGGTCTGTTGGAGATTGCTTGAGGTCCACTCCAGACCCTGTTTGCCTGGGTATCAGCAGGAGTGGTTGCCGAAGATAGAATATTGCTGAACAGCGAGTGTACCTGTCTGATTCTTTCTTTGGAAGTTTCCTCTCAGGGGTGACTCCACCCTGTGAGGTGTGGGGTGTCAGACTGTCCCTAGTGGGGGATGTCTCCCAGCTAGGCTACTCAGGGGTCAGGGACCCACCTGAACAGGCAGTCTGTCCGTTCTCAGATCTCAACCTCCGCGTTAGGAGATCCACGGCTCTCCCCAAAGCTGTCAGACAGAGTCGTTCGCGTCTGCACCGGCCCCCGCTCTTTCCCCTTTTGGACTGCAGCTGTGCGCTGTCCGCAGAGGTAGAGTCTACAGAGACAGGCAGGCTTCCTTTAGCTGCTGTGAGCTCCACCCAGTTCGAGCTTCCGAGCGGCTTTGTTTACCTACTTAAGCCTCAGCAATGGTGGGCGCCCCTCCCCCAGCCTCTCTGCTGCCTTGCGGATAGATCGCCGCAGACGGCTGTGTTAGCAGTGAGGGAGGCTCCGTGGGCGTGGGACCCTCCCGGCCAGGTGTGGGATATATTCTCCTGGTGTGCCTGTTTCCTTAAAGCGCAGTATTGGGGTGGGAGTTACCCGATTTTCCAGGTGTTGTGTGTCTCAGTTCCCCTGGCTAGGAAAAGGGATTCCCTTCCCCCTTGCGCTTCCAGGTGAGGCGATGCCTCCCCTGCTTCAGCTCACTCTGGTCAGGCTGCAGCAGCTGACCAGCACCGATTGTCCGGCACTCCCTAGAATGATGACCCCAGTACCTCAGTTGAAAATGCAGAAATCACCGCTCTTCTGTGTCGCTCGCGCTGAGAGTTGGCGACTGGAGCTGTTCCTATTCGGCCATCTTGCTCCACCCCCCAGCATATTCTTAAGAGTGTTTCCAAATGTCCTTTCTCAGATTCCACTGAAGCAGTGACTTCAAACTGTTCAATCTGAAGAATGATTATATCTATGTGATGCATAACACATCACAAAGCAGGTTCTCATAAAGCTTCTCTCCAGTTTTTAGCTGAAAATATCTTGTATTACCCAACAGGCCTGAATGTGATCCCAAAAGCCCATTTGCAAATCCATCCATGATGCTGCATAATAGAAAGAAAGTTTTATCTGTTTAAGTGGAATAGGCATATATATCACAAAGCAGTTTCACAGAAAGCTTCTTTACAGTTTTTGTCTGAGGATATTTCCTATTTCACTGTAGCTGTCCATATATTCCCGAATGTCCCCTGGCAACGTTTTCTCCAAGCAGGATTCCCCAATCCTCTATAAGAAGAAAAGTATAACTCTGTGTGTGGAATGCACATGTCATAAAGCAGTTCTTCGGAAATCTTCTCTCCAGTATCTATCTGAAGATACTTCTGTTTCCACCATAACACTCAAAGCAATCCCGAGTATCCCTCAGCTGACTAACCCAAAATAGTGTTAGAATACTGCTCAATGAAAGCAGAAGCTTAACTCTGCAAGTGGAATTCACGTGACCTAGGGCTGTTTCACAGAAAGTTTCCTTCTGTTTTTTATCGGAGGGTATTTCTTTTTCAGCATATTCTCAAGAGCGGTTCCAAATGTACTTTCTCAGATTCCATGGAAACAGTGATTTCAAACTGTGCAATCCAAGGAATGATTTAACACTATGAGATGAATTCATACACCACAAGGCAGTTGCTCCAAAAGCTTCTCTCCGGTTTTCATCGGAAGACGTTTCCTTTCTCACCACAAACCTCCAGGTGCCACTAAGTATCCCTTCACAGATTCCTCAAAGACAGAGTTTCCAAACTGGAAAATGTAGTATAAACTTTAACGCTCTGAAGTGAATGTGCACGTCAGAGAGCACTTTCTTGGAGTGCTTCTTTCTGGGCTTTATTGCAGGATATTTCACTTTTCGCCATAATCTTCAATGTGCTGCAAAATATCACTTTTTCTGATTTACAGGAACAGTGTTTAAACACTGTCTTATGAGAAAAGAGGTATAACTTCCTGAGTGGAATGCACACATCACAAAGCAGTTTCTCAGAAAGCTTCTCTCCAGTTTTTATCTGAATATTGATTTGTTTTCCAAGACCACCAGAGCGAATACAAAAGAACCAGCGAGTAGGCAAGGCTAGGAGCAAAAGTGCAAATTTATTTTTTGGTCACCTAGCTTCAGGGAAGAAGGTGTGGGGGTGAGGTCCATCAACCTCCAGCAGAGGGGACCTAGGGAGTCGCCCAGTGGAGCTCTCAGATGAAGTTCCTGATGCAGTACCGACAGGAGTGGGGGCTGAGGAAGTTCACGCAGCGCGCTCGCCGGGAGCGGCTTTTCTGGGAGTGGGAGGGCAGAGGCGGGGCACGGGCATGTCAGGGGTGTTCTGTAGGTGCGGCCAGGTAAATCTTGGTCTCTTCGGATTGATGTCACCTGGCGCATGCCTGGTTGATCTGCACCTTCCCGGGCGTCAGCTACATTTTCGCATGCGCAGGGACAGTTGGTGATGAAGAACCCGGAAGTACGCCATCTTGCCTCCGTTCTTCCAAACAGTCCAACCTTTTATTGATAATAGTGATAAGGGGTGCCGTGGTCTGTCTGGCTACTTCCTGCTGTTAAGGGGCGTCATTAAGGTCGGGGTCTATGGTTGGTTTTTGAACGTATGGATGAAAGAGCATTTGGTTGAAGGTGACGTGAGTGATTTCTTGAATCTTGGCATGGAAAAATTTGATCAAAATGGGGGCAAAACATATAATAAGACAGAGGATTATTATGGGGATAAGGAATGGGAGCATCCCAGAAGGATGGACAGTATGGTTGGAGTGTTGAGACTTTGTAGCTCAGTTTTTATTCTGTTGAGAGTTTGAATGTTAGTATCTACAAGACCTGATTCATTGACATAATAACAGCACTCTTCTCCGAGGAAGCGACAGGTGCCTCTTTTTTCAGCTGTAAGTAAATCTAAAGCCCATCTGTTCTGGGTGGCTACTTGAGCCACTGAAGTAATCTGACGCTGCAAAGAGGCTAAGCTCTCAGCTGAAGCTTCTATGGCTTGTTTTATGCGAGCCTGTAAAGATTTACCTGACTGGACAGAGTAAGCAAGTGCTCCTGTTCCAAGTCTAGAGGCCACTAAAGAAGAGGACAGAGAGATTCCAATTACTAAGGGGAGAAAGACAGCCCGCTTTTGACGAAGGTGGCATACCTGTTGCACCAGAAGTAGCCTCCAATGGAGGCTGTTTGGCCTCCCTTGGGCGCCTGAGTGTGATTACACCAGGATGAATTTGGGGTTCAATAACAAAAAGGAAGGATTGGGCTATTTGGATTTTGGTACAGTTGTGCCTGGAGTGTGAGTGAATTGTGAGATGTTTGACCAGTTGTGTTTCAGGAATAACTAATTTGTTATTAATATATATCCAGTCATCTGTAGTTAGTTTGGCTGTTAGATTTTGTAATAGTTTAGCCTTTTCTTCCTGGGTGTAATTAGGGGCGTACTGGGGGGAGAGAAAACAGACAGAAGGAGTCTTGGGGGTGGAAAATCTGGCAGCTGACTTGGCAGTGGTGTCAGCAAAGTTGTTACCAGCTGCTACCAGGTTAGATGAAGTTTGGTGACCTTTACAATGTATAATGGCTACCTTGGAAGGTGACGACAGTGCATCTAGTAGTTTGAGTATTTGGTTTTTGTTAATAATAGGGGTATCGCAGGTGGTTAAAAACCCTCTCTCTTTCCAGATAACTGAATGGGTGTGTGCAATTAGGAAAGCATATTAGAATCTGTGTATATGTTTACTGTTTTTCCTTTTGATAGGAGGAGTGCCTTGGTTAGTGCAGTGAATTCTGCCTGCTGTGATGTAGTCCCTTGTGGTAGGGGTTTTGCATCTAAAACTGTGGAGGAGGTAACTACTGCATATCCTGCCTGTCTGTTTCCTTGAGGGTTGATAAAGGAGCTGCCCTCCACAAATAGAGTTAATTGCGCATTCTGAAGGGGATGGTCATGCAAGTGTAGGTGGCTGGGGGGTTGAGCCTCCAGGACCGCAGGACAAGAATGTTTAGTATGGGATGGTTTAAGAGGGTCTGGTAGTAAAGTGGCTGGATTTAGAGAGGAGCAAACTTCTAAAGTAACAGTGGGGTCTTCTATGAATAAGAGATGGAAAAGTTGGAGCCGGGATGGAGTTAAGTGGCTAATACTTTTACGAGAGATGAGATCCTGAAGACAGTGTGTAGAGAGGACTGTTAGATTACTGCCTCTAATGAGCTTTTTTGCTTCCTGGGTCAGGCAGGCTGCCACTGCCAATGCACACAGACAGGGTTGCCAGCCTTGTACAGTTGGGTCTAGTTGTTTGGATAGATAGGCCACAGGGCAGTGGGTGCTGCCGACAGGCTGGGTTAAAAGACCAACTGCTACTTTCTGCCTTTCATCTGTAAAGAGTTGGAAGGGACGCTGGAACTCAGGCAGTGAGAGAGTGGGTTGTGAGGGAAGGCAAGCTTTTAAGCGGGTGAAATGAGTCGAGATTAACTTGGGGTTGGACAAAGGCACATGTGGGATTTGTAGATGTGTCAGAGAGACAGAGAATTGGGGGCGGTTTGGGAAACGAGTGGGGTCTTTGAGCTTGACAAGAACTGGTGGGTGGTGGACCGCTATGACCGGGGTGGAAGTGTCCCATACTTGAGGGTGTACAAAAATAGGGAAGATGGGGGGTGGGGGCGACATAGGAGGAGTGTGTGTGCCTGCACAAAGCATGAGCAACAGGTCATGAGGGGGTTGAAGGGGATTGGATGGGTTGGTGGGAATGGATATAGAGGCCTTTAAGGTGCTCAGGATGTCTCGGCCTAGTAAGGAGGTAGGGCATGAGGGTGTAATGAGGAACGAATGCGCAAAGTAGTTGTTGGCCAGGCAGCAATTAAGGAGTGGAGATTTTCGTGGAGTGGATGCCTTTCTGTCTACTCCTACTACAGAGATATTGGATAGAAGGCTAGGTCCAGAAAAGGACGGCAAAACAGAATAGTTAGCCCCGTTGTTGATGAAAAAACTAAATGTCTTACCTGCTACCAGGAGTGTTACCCGCAGCTCGGCGAGGGTGATGGGGGTCCCTGAGTCTCAGCACCTTCAGTTGTCATCGTCCAGATGTAGGAGCTGGAAGGAGCTCCCAGGATCCTGGGAAAGGGGGTCACGTTGAGACGTGGCACCTGTTCTCAGGGTGGGGCAATCAGACTTCCAGTGTCCTTCCTGTTGGCAAGCAGGGCAGGGCGTTGCTGGTGGACGAGGGTTAGGACATTCACTGGCCCAATGTCCTGATGCCTTGCACTTATAGCAAGGCTGCACTGGGGCTCGGGGACCTTGTAGACACCTGTTGGCATAGTGTCCTGCCTTGTCGCACTTATAGCAGGCTCCTTTTGTAGCCTCGGAGTCTGCGGGGTGTGTGCTCTCTGGTCTGGGGTTACGACTGGGCTGTAAAGCTGCTGCTAGGAGCTGTACCTTCTGTTCGAGGCGAGCCTGCCGCTGTGCCTCAGCCATCTCCTCTCTGGAGTTATAGACCTTAAAGGCTAATTTAACTAGGTCTTGTATTGGTGTCTGATGACATCCTCTACCTTTTGAAGTTTTTTGCGAATGTCAGGAGCAGATTGTTAAATGAAATAAGACTCCAAAATGGTGGCCTCTGTGGGGGAGACTGGATCTAACTGAGTATATTGGGCTAGAGCCTCAGTCAGCCTATTTAAGAATGCGGCTGGATTTTCTTCTGGATTTTGAATAATTTCTTTTAATTTGATAAAATGTACAGTTTTGTTTGAGGCTACTTGCATACCAGCCAACAAACACTGGACCATTACGTCTCACCTATGGCGCCCAGGCTGGCCTACTTGGTAGTCCCAGTCTGGGTCTGCCGTGGGGACTGCTTGCTCCCCTAGTGGAATGGCAGTGTCAGTTAAATGTAGTTGGTTGGCATGCTGCCTGGCGGCTGCTAGGATGTGCTCTTGCTCCTCAGGGTTTAGGGTAGAGGTTAGGAAAACCTGGAGGTCATGCCAAGTTAAGTCATAGGCCTGACAAAGGTATCTATATTCCTTTATGTATAGGGTAGGATTAGCTGAGAAATCACCTAAATGCTTCTCAATTTTGGAAAGATCAGCCAGTGAAAAAGGGACATGTACTCTGACTAACCCCTCTGCCCCAGCTACCTCTCGCAAAGGTGCTAACACTGTAGGAGGGTGTGGGGCAGGAGTGGGGGCATCAGCAGGGCACTTAGAGCGGGTGTGGGCAGAGATAGGGGACTCAAGACAGCCAGTTGGGGGCCCCAAAGGAGGCACGGGACTGAGTGGCTTACTAGTAGATAAGGAGGAGGAAGGAGGAGTCTGGACAGGGGGAGGAGGAAGAGTGTAGGCCGGGAGTGAGGGTGCAGAGGCAGAAGGAAACCCTAGGTCCTCCGGCTGAACAGAAAGGAATGAAGACTCCTCTTTTTCGGGTTTCTGTGAGCCAGCGTCCTTGGCTAGCATAACTTGGGCCAAAGGGCACCAGCTACACAGATCGGGATGAGAGCATAAGGCCCAAAAGCCTTGTATGTAATTAATTTCGGACCACTTGCCTAGCCGCTGGCAGAAATTGCTGAGGTCGATCAGAACATTGTGGTCTAGGGTGCCCTCTGGTGGCCACTGAGACTGATTGTCTAGTTTGTATTGGGACCACGCCACAGTGGAAAGGAAAATTAACCGCTTCCTCCTAAGGTCTTGTTCGAGCTGTAAGGTTTTTAAATTGGCTAGGAGGCACCCTAAGGGGGTGCTCTTTGTAAATTTGGACTGGGGGTTTCCCATTTGTTTCCTCTTTACTTACACAATGGACACAATGGAAATGGAAGTGGATCTGTGCCTGGCTTCAAAGCATCCTTTGGAACCACCAGAGACAGACTGGAGGCTCTTGGAGTCAAGGTGGAGATTACCTTCAGGTGGACGTCTCCATCCTGAATGGGTCTCCCGAGCCACGTGGTGGCTCCCAAGCCACTTGGTGGCTCAAAAGTGGGCCTCGGACCTGCGCAGGGTTTTTTGGCCGAGGGAGGTAAAGAGGAGACAAGGGCACTTAGCCCAGAGAGGCCGTGAGAGTGAGGGAGGCGAATCTCAGGTCCTGGTCCATCTGCGGCATGGAAGCAGGAGGAGGTTCCTCAATCCTTAGAGGCCTGAGAAGGGGTCTCCTCCTGGGTTTTCGGCACCATCTGATTTGTTTTTCTAAGACCACCAGAGCGAGCACAAAAGAACCAGCGAGTAGGCAAGGCTAGGAGCAAAACTGCAAATTTATTTTTTGGTCACCTAGCTTCAGGGAAGAAGGTGTGGTGGTGAGGTCCGCTGGCCTCTGGCAGAGGGGGCCGAGGGAGTCACCCAGTGGAGCTCTCAGACGAAGTTCCTGATGCAGTCCCTACAGGAGTGGGGGCTGAGGAAGTTCGCGTGGTGCGCTTGCTGGGGGCGGCTTTTCTGGGAGTGGGAGGGCAATAGGCAGGGCACAGGCGTATGGGGGTCGTTCCGTAGGTGCAGACAGGTAAATCCTGATCTCTTTGGATTGACGTCACCTGGCGCATGCTTGGTTGATCTGCACCTTCCCGGGTGTCAGCTACATTTTCACGTATGTGGGAAAAGTTGGTGATGAAGAACACGGAAGTGCGCCATGTTGCCTCTGTTCGTCCAAACAAATATATCTCCTATTGCCCCACATGCCTGAATATGCTCTCAAATGTCCTTTTGAGATTCCACCCGTGATGCAGTTTCAAAACTGCGTAATAGAAAGAAAGATATATCTACTTGAGATGAATAGACATATCTATCACAGAACAGTTTCACAGAAAGTTTCCTTAAAGGTTTTTCTGAGGGTATTTCCTTTTTCAACATAGCCGTCCATATACATTTGAATGTCCCCTGGTAGCTTTTTCTTCAAACGGGATTCCCCATCCTCCATGAGAAGAAAAATGAAACTCTGTGAGTGGAATGCACACATCACAAAGCAACTCCTCAGAAATCTTCTCTCCAGTATCTATCTGAAGATATTTCCCTTTTCACCGTAAGTCTCAAAGCGTGCCCGAGTATCCCTTGGCTGACTAATCTAAAACAGTTTTAGAATATTGGTCAATGAAAACAGAAGCTTAACTGTGTGAGTGGACTTCACGTGACCCAAGCAGTTTCGCAGAAAGTTTCTTCTGGTTTTTATCAGAGGGTATTTCTTCCTCATCATATTCTTAAGAGTATTCCCAAACATCCTTTCTCAGGTTCCACAGAAACAGTGATTTCAAACTGCTCATTCCAAAGAATCATTTAATTCTATGAGATGAATACACACATCACAAAGCAGATGCTCTGAAAGCTTCTCTCCAGTTTTTTTCGGGAGATATTTCCTTTCTCACCACAGGCCTCCAGGCTCCACATAATATCACTTCACAGATTCCTCAAAGACCGAGTTTCCAAACCGGGTAACGTAATGTAGGCTTTAATTCTCTGACATGAATGCACACATCGGAAAGCAGTTTCTTGAAACACTTCTTTCTCTGGTTTTATTTCTGGATTTTTCACTTTACGCTATAGTCCTAAATGGGATGCAAAATATCACTTTTTCAGTTATACAGGAACAGTGTTCAAACACTGCCTTATGAGAAAAGAGGTATAACTCCCTGAGGGGAATGCACACAACAAAAAGCAGTTTCTTGGAAAATTTCTCTCCAGTTTTTATCTGAACATCACTCCTATTTCCCCACAGGCCTAAATGTGCTCCCGAAAGTCCCATCGTGAATCCATCCATGACAGAGTTTGAAAATGGCATAATAGAAAGAAAGTTTTATCCATGTAAGATGAAAAGACATATATATCACAAAGCAGTTTCCCAGAATGTTTCTTTCCAGTTTTTGTCTGAGGATATTTCCTTTTTCACCATAGCAGTCCATATACTCCCAAATGTCCCCTGGTAACTTTTTCTCCAAGCAGGACTCCCCAATCCACTATGAGTAGAAAAGTATAACTCTGTGAGTGGAATACACACATCACAAAGCAGCTCCTCGGAAATATTCTCTCCAGTTTCTCTCTGAAGATATTTCTGTTGTAACCGTAAGCCTCAAAGCATTCCCGAGAATCACTTCGGAGACAAAACAAAACCAGTGTTAGAATACTGCTCAATTAAAACAGAAGCTTAACTGTACAAGTGGAATTCACGTGACCTAGCGCTGTTTCACAGAAAGTTTTCTTCTGGTTTTTATTGGAGGGTATTTCTTTTTCTGCATATTCATAAAAGTGTTCCCAAATATCCTTTCTCAGGTTCCACAGAAACAGTGATTTCAAACTGCTCAACCCAAAGAATGATTTAACTCTATAAGATGAAAACACACATCACAAAGCAGTTGCTCTGAAAGCTTCTCTCCAGTTTTCACCGGAAGACGTTTCCTTTCTCAACACCAGTATCCGGGCACCACTTAATATCCCTTCTCAGATTCCTCAAAGACAGAGTTTCCAAACTGGGCAACGTAGTGTAAGCTTTAACTGTCTGTGATGAATGCACACGTCAGAGAGCAGTTTCTTGGAACGCTTCATTCTGGGTTTTACTTCAGGATATTTCACGTTTTGTTATACTTTTCAATATGCTCCAAATATTACCTTTTCAGTTTCACAGGAACAGTTGTCAAACACTGCCTTATGAAAAAAGAGATATATCTCTCTGAGTGGAATGCACACATCACAAAGCAGTTTCCCAGAAAGCTTCTCACCAGTTTTTATCGAAAGTTATCTGTTATTTCCAAAATGGCCTGAATGTGCTCCTGAATGTCCATTCGTGAATCCGTCCATGACAGCCTTTCAAAACTATGTAGTAGAATGAAAGTTTTATCTAGGTGAATAGAATACACCTATCTATCAGAAAGCATTTTCACAGAAAGCTTCTTTCCAGTTTTTGTGTGAGGATATTTCCTTTTTCACCATAGCCATCCATATACTCCCGAATATCCCCTAGTAGCTTTTTCTCCAGATGGGATTCCCCAATCCTCTGTGAGAAGAAAAGTATACCTGTGTGAGTGGAATGCACACGTTACAAAGCAGGTCCTAGGAAATCTTCTCTCCAATACCTATCTGAAGAATTTTCCGTTTTCACCATAAGCCTCAAAGCACTCCCCAGTATCCATTAGCTGACTAACCTAAAAGAGTTTTAGAATACTGCTCAATGAAAACAGAAGCTTAACTGTGCAAGTGGAATTCAGGTGACATAGAGTGGTTTCACAGAAAGTTTCCTTCTGGTTTTATCAGTGGGTATTTCTTTTTCAGCATATTCTTAAGAGCGTTCCCAAACGTATTTTCTCAGGTTCCATAGAAACAGTGATTTCAAACTGCTCGATCCAAAGAATGATTTACCTGTATGAGATGAGTACACACATCACAAAGCAGTTGCTCCAACTGCTTCTGTCCAGTTTTCATCAGAAGACGTTTCCTTTCTCACTACAAGCTTCCAGGAGCCACTTAATATCCCTTCACAGATTCCTCAAAGACCTAGTTTCCAAACTGGACAACATAGTGTATGTTTTAACACTCTGAAATGAATGCACACGTCAAAGAGAAGTTTCTTGGAAAGCTTCTTCTTGTTTTACTTCTGAGTATTTCACTTTTCGCCGTAGTCTTCAATGCACTGCAAAATATCACTTTTTCAGTTTTACAGGAGCAGTGTTCAAACACTGCCTTATGAGAAAAGAGGTATAACTCACTGAGTGGAATGCACACATTACAAACGAGTTTCATGGAAAGCTTCTCTATAGTCTTTATCTGAGGATATCTACTTTTTCCCCACAGGCCTGAAGGTGCTCCCGAATGTCCCTTCGCAAATCCGTCAATGACACAGTTTCAAAACTGCGTAATGGAAAGAAAGTTTTATCTATGTGAGATGACTGGACATATCTATCACAAAGCAGTTTCCAAGAAAGCTTCTTTCCAGTTTTAGTCTGAGGATATTACCTTTTTCACCGAACCCATCCATATATTACCGAATGTCCAGAGTTAGTGTTTTGTCCAAGCTTGATTCCCCAATCCTCTATGAGAAGAAAACTATAACACTGTGCGTGGAATGCCCACATCACAAAGCAGTTTCTCAGAAAGCTTCTCTCCACTTGATATCTGAAGATATCTCCTAGTAACACCCTGGCCTGAATTTGCTCCCTAATGTCCATTTGCGAATTCGTCCATGACGCAGTTTCAAAACTGTGTAATAGAATGAAGTTTTATCTGTATGAGTGGAATACACCTATCTATCACAAAGCAGTCTAACAGAGAGGTTCTTTCCAGTTTTTGTCTGAGGACATTTCCTTTTTTACCATAGGCGTCCATATACTCCCAAATGTTCTCTGGTAGCGTTTTCTCCAAGTGGAATTCCCCAATCGTCTATGAGAAGAAAAGCATATCTCTGTGAGTGGAAAGCACACGTCACAAAGCAGCTCCTCGGAAATCTTCTCTCCAGTTTCTATCTGAAGATGTTTCCGTTTTCATGGTAAGCCTCCAACCACTCCCAAGTATCACTTCGCAGACTAAACAAAAAGAGTGTTAGTATACTGCTCAGTGAAAACAGAAGTTTAACTGTGTGAGTGGACCTCACTTGACCTAGAACAGCTTCACAGAAAGTTTCCTCCTGCTTTTTATCAGAGGGTATTTCTTTTTCAGCATATTCTTAAGAGTGGTATGAAATGTCCTTTCTCAGGTTCCACAGAAAGAGTGATTTCAAACAGCTCAATCCAAAGAATGATTATACTCTATGAGATGAATGCACACATCACAAAGCAGTTGCTCCAAAATCTTCTTTCCAGTTTTCATTGTAAGACATTTCCTTCCTCACCACAAACATCCGGGTGACACTTAATATCCTTTCACAGATTCCTCAAAGACAGGATTTCTAACTGGGCAACGTAGTGTAAGCTTTAACTGTCTGAAATGAATGAACACGTCAGAGAGCAGTTTCTTGGAATGCTTCTTTCTGGGTTTTATTTCAGGATATTTCACTTTTCATGATAGTCTTCAATGCACTGCAAAATATCAGATTTGCAGTTTTACAGGAAGAGTGTTCAAACACTGCCTTATGAGAAAACTGGTATAACGCCCTGAGTGGAATGTACTCATCACAAAGCACTTTCTCAGAAAGCTTCTCTCCAGTTTTTATCTGAAGATACTTCATATGTATCCACAGGCCTGAATGTACACCCGAATGTCCCTTCGCGAATCCATTCATGACGCAGTTTCAAAACTACGTAATAGAAAAAAGTTTTATATATAGGAGTTGAATACACATATCTATCACAAAGCAGTTTCTCTGAAAGCTTCTTTCCAGTTTTTGTCTGAGGATATTTCCTTTTCTACCATAGCCATCCATATACTCCCGAATGTCCTCTGGTAACGTTTTCTCCAAAGAGGATTCTCCAATCCTCTATGAGAAGGAAAGTATAATTTAGTGAGTGGAATGCAAACGTCACAAAACAGCTCCTCAGAAATCTTCTCTCCAGTATATATCTGAAGATATTTCCATTTTCACTGTAAGCCTCAAAGTGCTCTCGAGTATTCCTTAGCTGACTTAAATAAAAGTGTTAGAACACCGCTCGATGAAAACAGAAGCTTATCTGTGTGAGTGGATTTCACGTGACCTAGAGCAGTATCACAGAAACATTTCTTCTGGTTTTTTTTAATTTTTTTTAATTTTTTTTATTATTATACTTTAAGTTCTAGGGTACATGTGCATAACGTGCAGGTTTGTTACATATGTATACTTGTGCCATGCTGGTGTGCTGCACCCATCAACTCGTCAGCACCCATCAATTCATCATTTACATCAGGTATAACTCCTAATGCAATCCCACCCCTCTCCCCCCTACCCATGATAGGCCCTGATGTGTGATGTTCCCCTTCCCGACTCCAAGTGATCTCATTGTTCAGTTCCCACTTATGAGTGAGAACATGCGGTGTTTGGTTTTCTCTTCTTGTGATGGTTTGCTAAGAATGATGGTTTCCAGCTGCATCCATCTCCCTACAAAGGATGCAAACTCATCCTTTTTTATGGCTGCATAATATTCCATGGTGTATATATGCCACATTTTCTTAATTCAGTCTGTCACAGATGACATTTGGGTTGATTCCAAGTCTGTGCTATTGTGAATAGTGCCGCAATAAACATACGTGTGCATGTGTCTTTATTGCAGCATGATTTATAATCCTTTGGGTATATACCCAGTAGTGAGATGGCTGGGTCATATGGTACATCTAGTTCTAGATCCTTGAGGAATCGCCATACTGTTTTCCATAATGGTTGAACTAGTTTACCATCCCACCAACAGTGTAAAAGTGTTCCTATTTCTCCACATCCTCTCCAGCACTTGTTGTTGCCTGACTTTTTAATGATTGCCATTCTAACTGGTGTGAGATGGTATCTCATTGTGGTTTTGATTTGCATTTCTCTGATGGCGAGTGATGATGAGCATTTTTTCATGTGTCTGTTGACTGTAAGAATGTCTTCTTTTGAGAAATGTCTGTTCATATCCTTTGCCCACTTTTTGATGGGGTTATTTGTTTTTTTCTTGTAAATTTGTTTGAGTTCTTTGTAGATTCTGGATATTAGCCCTTTGTCAGATGAGTAGATTGCAAAAATTTTCTCCCATTCTGTTGGGTGCCTGTTCACTCTGATGGTAGTTTCTTTTGCTGTGCAGAAGCTCTTTAGTTAAAATAGATCCCATTTGTCAATTTTGGCTTTTGCTGCCATTGCTTTTGGTGTTTTAGACATGAAGTCCTTGCCCATGCCTATGACCTGAATGGTACTACCTAGGTTTTCTTCTAGGGTTTTTATGGTATTAAGTCTAACATTTAAGTCTCTAATCCATCTTGAATTAATTTTCGTATAAGGAGTAAATAAACGATCCAGTTTCAGCTTTCTACTTGTGGCTAGCCAATTTTCCCAGCATCATTTATTAAATAGGGAGTCCTTTCCCCATTTCTTGTTTCTCTCAGGTTTGTCAAAGATCAGATGGCTATAGATGTGTGGTATTATTTCTGAGGACTCTGTTCTGTTCCATTGGTCTATATCTCTGTTGTGGTACAAGTACTATGCTGTTTTGATTACTGTAGCCTTGTAGTATAGTTTGAAGTCAGGTAGTGTGATGCCTACAGCTTTGTTCTTTTGACTTAGGATTGTCTTGGCAATGCGGGCTCTTTTTTGGTTCCATATGAACTTTAAAGCCGTTTTTTCCCAGTTCTGTGAAGAAACTCATTGGTAGCTTGATGGGGATGGCATTGAATCTATAAATAACCTTGACAGTATGGCCATTTTCACGATATTGATTCTTCCTATCCATGAGCATGGTATGTTCTTCCACTTGTTTGTGTCCTCTTTGATTTCACTGAGCAGTGGTTTGTAGTTCTCCTTGAAGAGGTCCTTTACATCCCTTGTAAGCTGGATTCCTAGGTATTTTATTCTCTTTGAAGCAATTGTGAATGGAAGTTCATTCATGATTTGGCTCTCTGTTTGTCTGTTACTGGTGTATAAGAATGCTTGTGATTTTTGCACATTGATTTTGTATCCTGAGACATTGCTGAAGTTGCTTATCTGCTTAAGGAGCTTTTGGGATGAGATGATGGGGTTTTCTAAATATACAATCATGTCATCTGCAAACAGGGACAATTGACTTCTTCTTTTCCTAACTGGATACCCTTGATTTCTTTCTCTTGCCTGATTGCCCTA
>NW_022680739.1:0-107735 GCF_009764315.1 Trachypithecus francoisi | reverse complement strand
CTCCATGAAAAGAGATGTGTAACTCTGTGAGATGAATTCACACATCACAAATAACTTTCTCAGAATGATTCTTTCTAGTTTTGGTCTGAGGATAGTTCCTTTTTCACCATATTCTTCAATGTGCTACTGAATATCCCATTGCAGAGTTCAAGAAAAAATTATTAGCAAACTTCTCTATGAAAAGAATGGTGTAATGCTGTGAGATGAATTCACCCGTTACAAAGCAATTTCACAGAAAGCTTCTTTTTGGTTTTTAACTGAGGATATTTCCTTTGTCGTCATAGGTTTCAATGTGCTTGCAAATACACCTTTGCAGATTCTAGGAAAACAGTGTTGACAAACTGCTCCACTTAAAGAAAAGTGTAAATTTGTGAGATGAATTCACACATCACAAAGCAGTTTCTAAGAATGCTTGTTTTTGGTTTTTGTCTGAGGAGATTTACTTTGTCACCATAGGCTTCAATGAGCTCCAAAATATCCTACTGTAGATCCAGTGAAATCAGTGTTAGCAAATTGCTGCAAGAAAATAGAGGTGTATATCTGTGAGATGAATTCACACATCACAAAGCAGTTTCTCAGAAAGCTTCTTTCTAGTTTTTATATGAGGTTATTTCCTTTTTCACAACAAGCCTTAATGCACTCCCAAATATTCCTTTGCAGATTCCATGAAAAGAGTGTTAGCAAATTGCTCTATGAAAAGAAATGTATAACTCTGTGAGATGAATTCACACATCACAAAGAATTTTCTCAGAATGATTATTTCTAGTTCTGGTCTGAGGATAGTTCCTTTTTCACCATATTCCTCAATGTGCTCCTGAATATCTCATTGCAGATTCCAAGAAAAAATTGTTAGCAAACTTCTCTATGAAAAGAATGGTGTAACGTTGTGAGATGAATTCACACATCACAAAGCAATTTCACAGAAAGCTTCTTTTTCGTTTTTAACTGAAGATATTTCCTTTGTCACCATAGGTTTCAATGCGCTCACAAATATACCCCTGAAGATTCTATGAAAACAGTGTTGGCAAACTGTTCCATTTAAACAAAGGTGTAAATCTCTGAGATGAATTCACACATCACAAAGCAGTCTCTCAGAAAGCTTGTTTTCGGTTTTTGTCTGAGGATATTTACTTTGTCACCTTAGGCCTCAATGCGCTCCCTAATATCCTAATGTAGATTCCATGAAATCAGTGTTAGCAAATTGCTGCAAGAAAATAAAGGTGTAAATCTGTGAGATGAATTCACACATCACAAAGCAGTTTCTCAGAAAGCTTCTTTCTAGTTTTGATCTGAGGATATTTCATCTGTCACCTTAGGCTTCAATGCTATTCAAAGTATCCCTTCTCAGATTCCCCAAAATGAGTGCTACAAAATTGCTCTATGAAAAGAGTGGTGTAACTCTGTGAGATTAATTCACATATCCAAGGCTGTTTCTCAGATAGCTTCTTTCTAGTTTCTAACAGAGAATATTTCTCTTAAACCATAGTCCTCAATGTGCTCCAGAATATCCCATTGCAGACTCCTCAGAATACGTGTTAGTAAACTTCACAATGAAAAGAATGGTGTAACTCTGTAAGATGATTTCACACATTGCAAGGCAGTTTCACAGAAAGCTTCTTTGTGATTTTCATCTGAGGATATTTCCTTTGTCACCATAGGCTTCAATACTCTCCAAATTACCCTATTGGTGATTCCATGGAAACAGTGTTATGAAACTGCTCCATTAAACGAATGGTGAACCTCTGTATGATGAATTCCCACATCGTGGGGCAGTTTCCCAGAAAGCTTCCTTCTAGTTTTTATCTGAGGATATTTCCTTTGTCACCATAGACTTCAATGCAATCCAAATATCCCTTTCAGATTCCCACAAAACAGTTCTACCAAACTGATCCATGAAAAGAATTGTGTAACTCTGTGAGATGAATTAACACATCACAAAGTGGTGTCTCAGAAAGTTTCTTTCTAATTTTTATATGAGGATATTTCTTTTGTCACCATAAGCTTCAAAGTGATCTGAACTATCCGATTGCAGATTCCAAGAAAATAGTGTTAGCAAACTGCTCAATGAAAAGAAGAGTGTACCTCTGTGAGATGAATTCACACATCACAAAGCAGTCTCTCAGAAAGCTTATTTCTAGTTTCTACCTGAGAATCTTTCCTTTGTCATCATAGGCTTCAATGCGATAAAAAATACACCTTCTCAGATTACTCAAAAAATGTGCAACAAAACTGATCCATAAAAAGTATCATGTAACTCTGTGAGATGAATCAAACCATCAAAAAATTTTTTATATGAGGATATTTCCTTTATGTTTTTGAGGATATTTCACTTGTTTGAATATGAGCATATTTCCTTTGATACCAGAGACTTCAATGTGCTCTGAAATTGCCCATTGCAGATTCCCCAAAAAGAATGCTGTGAAACTGCTTCATGAAAATAACAGTGTAACTCTGTGAAATGAATTCACACATCAGAAAATGTTTCCTCAGAAAGCTTTTTCTAGTTTTTATATGAGGGGATTTCCCTTCTCAGATTCCACAAATACAATCCTAACAACGTGTTCCATGAAAGAGGAGTGAAACACTGTGTGATGAATTCTCACATCACAAAACAGTTTCTCAGAAAGCTTCTTTCTTCTTTTCTTCTGAAGATATTTCCTTTTTAAAAACAGGCATCAAAGTGCTTCCATATATCTCATTGCAGATTCTGTGAAAACAGTGTTAATAAATTTTTTTCTCAATGAAATAAATGGTATAAATCTGTGAGATGAATTGACACACCACAAAGCAGTTTCTGAAATGGCTTCTCTCCAGTTTTGATCTGAGGATATTTCATTTCTCACCATAGGATTCTATGCTATCCAAAATATCACTTCTGTAATTCCACACACAACGTACTAAAAAATTGCTCCATGAAAGAGTGGTGTAACTCTGTGAGACGAATTCACACATCACAAAGCATTTTTTCACAAAGTTTCTTTCTACTTTTTATTTGAGGATATTTCCTTTGTCACCATAGGCTTAAAAGCGATCCAAAATATCCCTTCTCAGATTCCACAAAAACAGTGCTAGCAAATGGTTCCATGAAAGGTTTGTGTAACACTGTGTGATGAATTCACACATCACAATGCAGTTTCTCAGAAAGCTGCTTCCTGATTTTTGTCTGAGGATGTTTACTCTGTCATGATAGGCTTGAAAACAATCAAAAATACCTCTTCTCAGATTCCACAAAAACAGTGCTAGCAAACGGCTCCATGAAAGAGTAGTGTACCTCTGTGAGATGAATTTACACATCACAAAGCACTTTTTCAGAAAGGTTCTTTCTAGTTTTTATCGGAGGATATTTCAGTCCTCAATGCACTCCTGTGTGTTTCATGGCAGATTTGCAACAACAGTGATTGCAAACTTCTTGATGAAAGCAATGATGTATGTCTGTGGGATGAATTCACACACGACAAAGTAGCATCTGAGAAGGCTTCTCTCCAGTTTTTAACTGAGGATATTTCATTTTTCACCATTGGATTCAATGCTATCCAAAATGTCACATCTGAGATTCCACAAAAACACTGCTAGCAAACTCCTCCAAGAAAGAGTGGTGTAACTCTGTGAGATGAATTCACAACTCACAAAGCAGTTTCTCAGAGATCTTCTTTCTAGTTTTTAGCTGAGGATATTTCCTTTGTTTCCATGGGCATCAGATTCCACAAAAACAGTGCTAGTCAATGGCTCCATGAGTGATGTCAATCTCAGGTGAATTCAGAAATCACAAAGCAGTTTCTCAGAAAGCTTCTTTCTGGTTTTTATATGAGGATATTTCCTTTGTCACCATAGGCTACAAAGTGATCCAAAATATCCCTTCTCAGATTCCACAAAAACAGTGGTAGCAAACGGATCCATGAAAGAGTAGTGTAACTCTCTGAGATGAATTCACATATCACAAAGCAGATTCTCAGAAAGCTTCTTTCTTGTTTTTATCTGAGGATATTTCAGGCCTCAAGGCCCTCCTGTATATCTACTTGCAGATTCTGTGAAAACAATGTTAGCAAACTTCTCAATGAAAGCAGTGTTGTAACTCTGTAAGATGAATTCACACACCACAAAGCAGTTTCTGAGAAGGCTTCTCTCCAGTTTTTAACTGAGGATATTTCATTTTTCACCATTGGATTCAATGCTATCCAAAATGTCACATCTGAGATTCCACAAAAACACTGCTAGCAAACTCCTCCAAGAAAGAGTGGTGTAACTCTGTGAGATGAATTCACAACTCACAAAGCAGTTTCTCAGAGATCTTCTTTCTAGTTTTTAGCTGAGGATATTTCCTTTGTTTCCATGGGCATCAGATTCCACAAAAACAGTGCTAGTCAATGGCTCCATGAGTGATGTCAATCTCAGGTGAATTCAGAAATCACAAAGCAGTTTCTCAGAAAGCTTCTTTCTGGTTTTTATATGAGGATATTTCCTTTGTCACCATAGGCTACAAAGTGATCCAAAATATCCCTTCTCAGATTCCACAAAAACAGTGGTAGCAAACGGATCCATGAAAGAGTAGTGTAACTCTCTGAGATGAATTCACATATCACAAAGCAGATTCTCAGAAAGCTTCTTTCTTGTTTTTATCTGAGGATATTTCAGGCCTCAAGGCCCTCCTGTATATCTACTTGCAGATTCTGTGAAAACAATGTTAGCAAACTTCTCAATGAAAGCAGTGTTGTAACTCTGTAAGATGAATTCACACACCACAAAGCAGTTTCTGAGAAGGCTTCTCTCCAATTTTGATCTGAGGATATTTCATTTTTCACCATGAGATTCAATACTATCCAAGATATCACTTCTGTGATTCCACAAAAACAGTACTGCTAAAATCTTCCATGAAAGAGTGTTGTTAATTTTTGAGATGAATTCACACATCACAAAGTAGTTTATCAGAAAGTTTCTTTCTAGTTTTTCTCAGAGGATACTTCTTTGGGATCATAGGCTTCAAAGTAGTAAAAAGTATCCCTTCTCAGATTCTACAAAAACAGTGCTAGCGAATGGCTGCATGAAAGAGTGGTGTAACTCTGTGAGATGAATTCACCAATCGTGAAGCTATTTCTCAGAAAGCTTGCTTCCGATTTTTATCTGAGGATATTTCCTTTGTCAGCATATACTTCAAAGCAATCAAAAATATCCATCTCAGATTCCACAAAAACAGTGCTAGCAAATGGCTCCATGAAAGAGTTGTGTAACACTTTGAGATTAATTTACACATTACAAAGCAGTTTCTCAAAAAGCCTCTTTCTGGATTTTATCTGCGCATATTTCCTTTGTCACCATAGACTTCAAAGTGATCATAATTATCCCTTCTCAGATTCCACAAAAACAGTGCTAGCAAACAGCTCCATGAAAGAGTATTGTAACTCTGTGAGATGAATTCACACATCACAAAGCAGTTTCTCAGAAAGCTTCTTTCTGGTCTTCATCTGAGGTTATTTCCTTTGTCACCATAGACTTCAAAGTGATCCAATTATCTGTTCTCAGATTCCACAAAAACAGCGCTAGCCAAAGACCCAAAGAAATAATTGTGTAATTCTGTGAGATTAATTTACACATTACAAAGCAGTTTCTCAAAAAGCCTCTTTCTGGATTTTATCTGCGCATATTTCCTTTGTCACCATAGGCTTCAAAGTGATCATAATTATCCCTTCTCAGATTCCACAAAAACAGTGCTAGCAAACGGCTCCAGGAAAGAGTATTGTAACTCTGTGAGATGAATTCACACGTCACAAAGCAGTTTCTCAGAAAGCTTCTTTCTGGTCTTCATCTGAGGTTATTTCCTTTGTCACCATAGACTTCAAAGTGATCCAAATTATCTGTTCTCAGATTCCACAAAAACACAGCTAGCCAAAGGCCCAAAGAAATAATTGTGTAATTCTTTGAGATGAATTCAGAAATCACAGAGCTGTTTTTCGGAAAGCTTCTTTCTGGTTTTTATCTGAGGATATTTCCTTTGTCACCAAAGGCTTCAAAGAGATCGAAAATATCCCTTCTCAGATTCCACAAAAACAGTGCTAGCAAATGGCTCCATGAAGAAGTTGTGTAACACTGTGACATGAATTCACACATCACAAACTAGTTTCCCAGAAACGTTCTTCCTAGTTTTTATCTGAGGATATTTTATTTGTCACTATAAGCTTCAAAGCGATACAAAATTTCACTTCTCAGATTCCACAAAAACAGTGCTCACATACGGCTCCATGAAAGAGTAGTGTAATTCTGTGTGATGAATTCTCACATCATAAAACAGTTTCTCAGGAAGCTTCTTTCTTCTTTTTATCCGAAGGTATTTCCTTTTTTAACACATGCCTCAATGCGCTCGCGTATATCTCATTGTAGATTCCGCGAAAAGAGTATTAGCAAACTTCTCAATGAAAGCAATGGTGTAACTCTGTGAGATGAATTCACACACCACAAAGCAGTTTCTAAGAAGGCTTTTGTCCAGTTTTTATTTGAGGGTATTTCATTTCTCACTATAGGATTCTAAGCTTTTGAAAATATCACTTCTGTGATTTCACAAAAACAGTGCTAGCAAACTCCTCCATGAAAGAGTGGTGTAACTCTGTGAGATGAATTCACACATCACAATGCAGTTTCTCAGAAAGTTTCTTTCTAGATTTTATCTGAGAATAATTCCTTTGTCACCATAGGCTTCAAAGCAATCAAAAATATCCCTTCTCAGATTCCATAAAAAGAGTGCTAACAAACTGCTCCATGAAAGAGTTGTATAACATTGGGAGATGAATTCACACATCACAAAGCAGTTTCTCCGAAAGCCTCTTTCTGGTTTTTGTCTGAGGATATTTGCTTTGTCAACATAGGTTTAAAAGCGATCTAAAAAATCAGTTCTCAGATTCCACAAAAACAGTGCCAGCAAACTGCTCCATGAAAAAGGAGTGTAACTCTGTAAGATCAATTCACACATCACAGGCAGTTTCTCAGAAGGCCTCTATCTACCTTTCACCTGAGTATATTTCCTTTGTCAACATAAGCTTCAAAGCATTCCAAAATATCACTTCTCAGATTCCAGAAAAACAGTGCTAGCCAATGGCTCCAGGAAAGAGTGGTGTAACTCTCTGAGATGAACTCACACATCACAAAGCAGTATCTTGGAAAGCTTCTTTCTTGTTTTCATCTGAGGATATTTCAGGCCTCAGTGTGCTCCCATATATCTCATTGCAGATTCTACAAAAGCAGTGTTAGCAAACTTCTTAATGAAAGCAGTGTTGTAACTCTATGAGATGAATTCATACACCACAAAGCAGTTTCTGAGAAGGCTTCTCTTCATTTTTTATCTGATGATATTTCATTATTCACCATGGGATTCAATGTTATCCAAGATTCACTTCTGTGTTTCCACAAAAACAGTGCTAGGAAACTCTTCTATGAAAGACTGTTGTTAATTTGTGAGATGAATTTACACGTCACAGAGCAGTTTCACAGAAAGTGTCTTTCTGTTTTTTTTTAAGGGTTTTTTTTTCTTTTTTTCTTTCTTTTTTATTATACTTTAAGTTCTAGGGTACATGTGCATAACGTGCAGGTTTGTTACACATGTATACGTGTGCCATGTTGGTGTGTTGCACCCATCAACTCGTCAGCACCCATCAATTTGTCATTTATATCAGGTATAACTCCCAATGCAATCCCTCCCCCCTCCCCCCTCCCCATGATAGGCCCCGATGTGTGATATTCCCCTTCCCGAGTCCAAGTGATATCATTGTTCAGTTGCCACCTATGAGTGAGAACATGTGATGTTTGGTTATCTGTTCTTGTGATAGTTTGCTAAGAATGAGGGTTTCCAGCTGCATCCATGTCCCTACAAAGGATGCAAACTCATCCTTTTTTATGGCTGCATAATATTCCATGGTGTATATGTGCCACATTTTCTGAATCCAGTCTGTCACAGATGGACATTTGGGTTGATTCCAAGTCTTTGCTATTGTGAATAGTGCTGCAATAAACATACGTGTGCATGTGTCTTTATAGCAACATGATTTATAACCCTTTGGGTATATACCCAGTAGTGGGACGGCTGGGTCATATGGTACATCTAGTTCTAGATCCTTGAGGCATCGCGATACTGTTTTCCATAATGGTTGAAGTAGTTTACAATCCCACCAACAGTGTAAAAGTGTTCCTGTTGGCCAGGCACGGTGGCTCAAGCCTGTAATCCCAGCCCTTTGGGAGGCCGAGACGGGCGGATCACGAGGTCAGGAGATCAAGACCATCCTGGCTAACACGGTGAAAACCCGTCTCTACTAAAAAATACAAAAATCTAGCCAGGCAAGGTGGCAGGCGCCTCTAGTCCAAGCTACTCGGGAGGCTGAGGCAGGAGAATGGCGTAAACCCGGGCGGCGGAGCTTGCAGTGAGCTGAGATCCGGCCACTGCGCTCCAGCCTGGGCGACAGAGTGAGACTCTGTCTCAAAAAAAAAAAAAAAGTGTTCCTATCTCTCCACATCCTCTCCAGCACCTGTTGTTTCCTGACTTCTTAATGATTGCCATTCTAACTGGTGTGAGATGGTATCTCATTGTAGTTTTGATTTGCATTTCTCTGATGGCCAGTGATGATGAGCATTTTTTCATGTGTCTGTTGGCTGTATGAATGTCTTCTTTTGAGAAATATCTGTTCATATACTTTGCCCACTTTTTGATGGGGTTGTTTGTTTTTTTCTTGTAAATTTCTTTCAGTTCTTTGTAGGTTCTGGATATTAGCCCTTTGTCAGATGAGTACATTGCAAAAATGTTCTCCCATTCTGTAGGTTGCCTGTTCACTCTGATGGTAGTTTCTTTTGCTGTGTAGAAGCTCTTTAATTTAATCATATCCCATTTGTCAATTTTGGCTTTTGCTGCCATTGCTTTTGGTGTTTTAGACATGTAGTCCTTGCCCGTGCCTATGTCCTGAATGGTACTACCTAGATTTTCTTCTAGGGTTTTTATGGTATTAGGTCTAACATTAAAGTCTCTAATCCATCTTGAATTAATTTTCATATAAGGAGTAAGGAAAGGATCCAGTTTCAGCTTTCTACTTATGGCTAGCCAATTTTCCAAGCACCATTTATTAAATAGGGAGTCCTTTCCCCATTTCTTGTTTCTCTCAGGTTCGTCAAAGATCAGATGGCTGTAGATGTGTGGTATTATTTCTGAGGACTCTGTTCTGTTCCATTGGTCTATATCTCTGCTGTGGTACCAGTACCATGCTGTTTTGGTTACTGTAGCCTTGTAGTATAGTTTGAAGTCAGGTAGCGTGATGCCTTCAGCTTTGTTCTTTTGACTTAGGATTGTCTTGGCAATGCAGGCTCTTTTTTGTTCCAAATGAACTTTAAAGCCGTTTTTTCCAATTCTGTGAAGAAAGTCATTGGTAGCGTGATGGGGATGGCATTAAATCTATAAATAACCTTGGGCAGTATGGCCATTTTCACGATATTGATTCTTACTATCCATGAGCATGGTATGTTTTTCCATTTGTTAGTGTCCTCTTTTATTCCACTGAGCAGTGGCTTATAGTTCTCCTTGAAGTGGTCCTTTACATCCCTTGTAAGTTGGATTCCTCTCTCTTTTCTTCTTTATTAGTCTTGCTAGCGGTCTGTCAATTTTGTTGATCTTTTCAAAAAACCAACTCCTGGATTCATTGATTTTTTGGAGGATTTTTTGTGTCTCAATCTCCTTCAGTTCTGCTCTGATCTTAGTTATTTCTTGCCTTCTGCTAGCTTTTGAATGTGTTTGCTCTTGCCTCTCTAGTTCTTTTAATTGTGATGTTAGAGTGTCAATTTTAGATCTTTCCAGCTTTCTCTTGTGGGCATTTAGTGCTATAAATTTCCCTCTACACGCTGCTTTAAATGTGTCCCGGAGATTCTGGTATGTTGTATCTTTGTTCTCATTGGTTTCAAAGAACATCTTTATTTCTGCCTTCATTTCGTTATGTACCCAGTAGTCATTCAGGAGTAGGTTGTTCAGTTTCCATGTAGTTGAGTGGTTTTGATTGAGTTTCTGAGTCCTGAGTTCTAGTTTGATTGCACTGTGGTCTGAGAGAGAGTTTGTTATAATTTCTGTTCTTTTACATTTGCTAAGGAGTGCTTTACTTCCAGTTATGTGGTCAATTTTGGAATAAGTGCAATGTGGTGCTGAGAAGAATGTATATTTTGTTGATTTGGGGTGGAGAGTTGTATAGATGTCTATTAGGTCTGCGTGGTGCAGAGATGAGTTCAATTCCTGGATATCCTTGTTAACTTTCTGTCTCGTTGATCTGTCAAATGTTGACAGTGGAGTGTTGAAGTCTCCCATTATTATTGTATGGGAGTCTAAGTCTCTTTGTCAGTCTCTCAGGACTTGCTTTATGAATGTGGGTGCTCCTGTATTGGGTGCATATATATTTAGTATAGTTAGCTCTTGCTGTTGAATTGATCCCTTGACCATTAAGTAATGGCCTTCTTTGTCTCTTTTGATCTTTGATGGTTTAAAGTCTGTTTTATCAGAGACTAGGATTGCAACCCCTGCTTTTTTTTTGTTCTCCATTTGCTTGATAGATCTTCCTCCATCCCTTTATTTGAGCCTATGTATGTCTCTGCATGTGAGATGGGTCTCCTGAATACAGCAGACTCATGGGTCTTGACTCTTTATCCAGTTTGCCAGTCTGTGTCTTTTAATTGGAGCATTTAGTCCATTGACATTTAAGGTTAATATTGTTATGTGTGAACTTGATCCTGCCATTATGATACTACCTGGTTTTTTTGCTCGTTAGTTGATGCAGGTTCTTCCTATGCTCGATGGTCTTTACATTTTGGCATGTTTTTGCAATGGCTGGTACTGGTTGTTCCTTTCCATGTTTAGGGCTTCCTTCAGGGTCTCTTGTAAGGCAGGCCTGGTGGTGACAAAATCTCTAAGCATTTGCTTATCTGTAAAGGATTTTATTTCTCCTTCACTTTTGAAACTTAGTTTGGCTGGATATGAAATTCTGGGTTGAAAATTCTTTTCTTTAAGAACTTTGAATATTGGCCCCCACTCTCTTCTGGCTTGTAGAGTTTCTGACGAGAGGTCTGCTGTTAGTCTGATGGGCTTCCCTTTGTGGGTAACCCGATCTTTCTCTCTGGCTGCCCTTAAGATTTTTTCCTTCATTTCAACTTTGGTGAATCTGGCAATTATGTGTCTTGGAGTTGCTCTTCTGGAGGAGTATCTTTGTGGCATTCTCTGTATTTCCTAAATTTGAATGTTGGCCTGCCCTACTAGGTTGGGGAAGTTCTCCTGGATGATATCCTGAAGAGTGTTTTCCAACTTGGTTCCATTTTCCCCTTCACTTTCAGGCACCCCAATCAGACGTAGATTTGGTCTTTTTACATAATCCCATACTTCTTGCAGGCTTTGTTCATTTCTTTTTCTTCTTTTTTCTTTTGGTTTCTCTTCTCACTTCATTTCATTCATTTGATCCTCAATCGCTGATACTCTTTCTTCCAGTTGATCGAGTCAGTTACTGAAGCTTGTGCATTTGTCACGTTTTTCTCGTGTCATGGTTTTCATCTCGGTCAATTCATTTATGACCTTCTCTGCATTAATTAGTCTAGCTATCAATTCTTCCACTCCTTTTTCAAGAGTTTTAGTTTCTTTGTGCTGGGTACGTAATTCCTCCTTTAGCTCTGAGAAGTTTGATGGACTGAAGCCTTCTTCTCTCATCTCGTCAAAGTCATTCTCTGACCAGCTTTGATCCGTTGCTGGTGATGAGCTGTGCTCCTTTGCAGGGGGAGATGCGCTCTTATTTCTTGAATTTCCAGCTTTTCTGCCCTGCTTCTTCCCCATCTTTGTGGTTTTATCTGCCTCTGGTCTTTGATGATGGTGACGTACTGATGGGGTTTTGGTATAGGTGTTCTACCTGTTTGACAGTTTTCCTTCTAATAGTCAGGACCCTCAGCTGTAGGTCTTTTGCAGATTGCTTGATGTCCATTCCAGACCCTGTTTGCCTGGGTATCAGCAGCAGAGGTTGCAGAAGATAGAATATTGCTGAACAGCGAGTGTACCTGTCTGATTCTTACTTTGGAAGCTTCCTGTCGGGTGTACTCCACCCTGTGAGGTGTGGGGTGTCAGACTGCCCCTAGTGGGGGATGTCTCCCAGTTAGGCTACTCAGGGGTCAGGGACCCACTTGAGCAGGCAGTCTGTCCGTTCTCAGATCTCAATCTCCATGTTGGGAGATCCACTGCTCTCTTCTTAGCTGTCAGACAGAGTCGTTCACGTCTGCACAGGCCTCTGCTGCTTCCCCTGTTGTTTTTTAGCTGTGCCCTGTCCCCAGAGGTGGAGTCTATAGAGACAGGCAGGTTTCCTTGAGCTGCTGTGAGCTCCACCCAGTTCGAGCTTCCCAGCAGCTTTGTTTACCTACTTAAGCCTCAGCAATGGTGTGCGTCCCTACCCCAGCCTCGCTGCTGCTTTGTGGTTAGATCGCAGACTGCTGTGCTAGCAATGAGGGAGGCTCCATGGCCGTGGGACCCTCCCGACCAGGTGTGGGTATAATCTCCTGGTGTGCCCATTTGCTTAAAGCGTGGTATTGGGGTGGGAATTTCCCAATTTTCCAGGTGTTGTGTGTCTCAGTTCCCCTGGCAAGGAAAACGGATTCTCTTCCCCCTTGCACTTCCCAGGGGAGGCAATGCCTCGCCCTGCTTCAGCTCTCGCTGGTCGGGCTGCAGCAGCTCACCAGCACCGATTGTCCGGCACTCCCCAGTGAGATGACCTCAGTACCTCAGTTGAAAATGCAGAAATCAGTGTTCTTCTGTGTCGCTCGTGCTGGGAGTTGGCGACTGGAGCTGTTCCTATTCGGCCATCTTGCTCCCCCCCAACTCCTTTCTGATTTTTATCAGAGGCTACTTCCTTTGTCACCATAGGCTTCGAAGCAATCAAAAATATCCCTTGTCAGATTCCACAAAAACAGTGCTAGCCAATGGCTCCAGGAAAGAGTGGTGTAACTCTGTGAGATGATTCACACATCACAAAACAGTTTCTCAGAAAGCTTGTTTCTGGTTTTTATCTGAGGATATTTCCTTCCTCACCATAGGCTTCAATTGATCAAAAATATCCATTCTCAGATTCCACAAAAAGAGTGCTAGCAATTGGCTCCATGAAGTAGTGTAACTCTGTGAGATGAATTCGCATACCACAAAGCAGTTTCTCAGAAAACTTCTTTCTGATTTTTATCTGTGGATATTTCCTTAGTCCCCATAGCCCTCAAAGTCCTCCCATATATCGCTTTGCACATTCCATGAAAAGAGTGTTAGCAAACTGCTTCATGAAAAGTACCATATAACTCTGTGTGATGATTTCACATATCACAAAGCAGTTTCTCAGAAACTTCCTTTCTAGTTTTATCTGAGGATATTTCCTTGTCATCCTAGCCTTCAATGCAATCCCAAATATCCCTTCTTAGATTCCCCAAAAGAGTGCTACAAGGTGATCCATGAAAAGAATCATGTATCTCTGTGAGATGAATTCACACATCCAAAGCAGTCTTTCAGAAAGCTTCTTTTTGGTTTTTAATCTGAGGATATTTCCTTTACCCCACTGGCTCAGTGCATTCCCAAGTATCCTAATGCAGATCCCTCCAAAACAGTGTTAGCAGACTGCTCAGTGAAAACACGGTGTAACTCTGTGAGATGAAGTAACTCAACACCAAGCAGTTTCTCACAAAGTTTCTTTCCAGTTTTTATCTGAGGATATTTCCTTTGTCACCATAAGTTTCATTGCACTGAGAAATATCCTATTGCAGATTCATAGAAAACATTGTTAGCCAACTACTTAATGAAAATAATAAACTCTGTGAGACGCAATCACACATCACAAAGCAGTATCTCAGAAAGCTTCTTTCTAGTTTTTACCTGAGGATATTTCCTTTTTCACCATGCTTCTGAAAACACTCAAATATCACTTTTCAGATTCAATGAAAATAGTGTTAGCAAACTGCTTCATGAAGAGAAAGGTATTACTCTGTGAGATGAATTAACCCAACACAAAGAGGTTTCCCAAAAAGCTTCTGTCCACTTTTTGTCTGAAGTTATTTTCTAATCACCATAGACTTCAACGCGATCCAAAATATTCCTTCTCATATTCCCCAAAAACAGTGTTAACAGAGTGATCTATGAAACGAATCCTGTAACTTTGTGAGATAAATTCACATATCGAAAGAAATTTCTCAGAAAGCAACTTTTTGGTTTTTAACTGAGTATATTTCCTTTGTTACCATAGGCTGCAATGTGCTCAAAAATATCCGAATGCAGATTCCATAAAAACAGTGTTAGCAGACTGCTTATGAAAAGAATGGTGTAACTCTGTGAGGTGAATTAACCCATCAAAAAGCAGTTTCTCAGAAAGCTTCTTTCTAGTTTTATCTGAGGATATTCCTTTTTCACCATGCTTCTGAAAACACTCAAATATCACTTTTCAGATTCAATGAAAATAGTGTTAGCAAACTGCTTCATGAAGAGAAAGGTATTACTCTGTGAGATGAATTAACCCAACACAAAGAGGTTTCCCAAAAAGCTTCTGTCCACTTTTTGTCTGAAGTTATTTTCTAATCACCATAGACTTCAACGCGATCCAAAATATTCCTTCTCATATTCCCCAAAAACAGTGTTAACAGAGTGATCTATGAAACGAATCCTGTAACTTTGTGAGATAAATTCACATATCGAAAGAAATTTCTCAGAAAGCAACTTTTTGGTTTTTAACTGAGTATATTTCCTTTGTTACCATAGGCTGCAATGTGCTCAAAAATATCCGAATGCAGATTCCATAAAAACAGTGTTAGCAGACTGCTTATGAAAAGAATGGTGTAACTCTGTGAGGTGAATTAACCCATCAAAAAGCAGTTTCTCAGAAAGCTTCTTTCTAGTTTTATCTGAGGATATTTTCTTTTTCACTATAGGCCACAAACTGCTGCCAAATATCCCTTGACTGATTCCACGAAAACAGTGTTAGGAAACTGCTCCATGAAAAGAAAGGGTGGAACTCTGTGATATGAAATCACACATCACAAAGAATTTTCTCAGAAAGCTTCTTTCCAGTTTTTATATGAGAATATTTCCTTTTCCACCATCGGCCTCAATGCACTCCCAAATATCACTTTGCAGAATCCACGAATACAGTGTTAGCAAACTGCTTCATGAAGAGAAAGGTGTAACTCTGTGGGATGAATTCACACATCACAAAGAAGTTTCTCAGAAAGATTCTAGTTTTATTTGAGGATGTTTCCTTTATCAGTGTAGGCTTCAATGTGATCCAAATTATCCCTTCTCAGATTCCACAAAAACAGTAGTAACAGACTGCTCCATGAAAGGAAAGTGTAACTCTGTGAGATGAATTCACACATCCAAAGCAGTTTCTCACAAAGTTTCTTTTCAATTATTATCTGAGGATATTTCCTTTGTCACCAAAGGCTTCAATGCACTCCCAAATATCCTAACGCAGATTCCACAACAACAGTGATAGCAGACTGCTCAATGAAAAGAATGGTGTAACTCTGTGGGATGAATTAAACCATCACAATGCAGTCTCTCAGAAAGCTTCTTTCTATATTGTCTCTGAGGATATTTCCTTTGTCACCATAAGCTTCAATGTGCTCCAAAATATCCTGACACAGATTCCACGGAAAGAGTGTTAACCGACTGCTCAATGAAAAGAACGGTGTAATTATGTGAGTTGAATTAACCCATCACAATGCAGTTTCTCAGAATGCTTCTTTCAAGTTTTTATCTGAGGATATTTCCTTTTTCACCGTAGGGCTCAATGCACTCCGAAAAATCACTTTGCAGATTCCACAAAAATGGTGTTAGCAAACTGCTTCATGAATAGAAAAGTGTAACTCTGTGAGGTGAATTCACACATCTGAAAGAAGTTTCTCAGAAAACTTCTTTCCAGTTTTTATTTGAGGATATTGCCTTTGTCAGCATAGGCTTCAATTAGATCCAAAATATCCCATGTCAGGTTCCCGAAAAAGAGTGCTAATAAGGTGACCCATGAAAAGAATAATGTAACTCTATGAGATGAATTCACACATCCAAAACAGTTTCTCAGAAAGTTTCTTTCTAGTTTTTATCTGAGGATATCTCCGTGTCACCATAGGCTTCACTATGCTCCCAATATCCTAAAGCTGATTCCAGGAAAACAGTGCTACCAGAATACTCAATGAAAAGAACAGTGTCACTCTGTGAGGTGAATTAACCCATCACAAAGCAGCTTCTCAGAAAGCTTCCTTCTAGTTTTTATCTGAGGATATTTCCTTTTTCACCATAAGCTTCATTGCTCTAAGAAATATCCCATAGCAAATTCCAAGAAAACAGTGTTAGCAAACTGATCAATGAAAAGAAAAGTGTAATTCTGTGAGATGCATTCACACATCACAATACAGTTTCTCAGAAAGCTTCTTTCTAGTTTTTATCTGAGTATATTTCCTTTTACACTGTAGGCGTCAGTGTGTTACAAAATATCACTTAGCAGATTCCAAGAAAACAGTGTTAGCAAACCGCTCCTTGAAGAGAAAAGTGTACCTCTGTGAGATGAATTCACACAACACAAAGAAGTTCCTCAGAAAGCTTCCTTCTAATTTTTATTTGTGGATATTTCCTTTGTCAGCGTAGGCTTCAATCCAATCCAAAATATCCCTTCTCAGATTTCCCAAAAACAGTGTTAACAGACTGCTCCATGAAGAGAGAGGTGTAACTCTGTGAGATGAATGCACACATACAAAAGCAGTTCCTCAGAAAGCTCCTTTCTAGTTTTTATCTGAGGATATTTCCTTTTTCACCATAGGCCTCAATGCGCTACCAAATATCACTTTGCAGATTCCACAAAAACACTGTTAGCACAATGCTTCATGAAGATAAAGGTGTATCTCTGTGAGATGAATTCACACATCACAAAGAAGTTTCTCAGAAAGCTTCTAGTTTTACTTGAGGATATTTCCTTTTTCAGTGTAAGCTTCAATGCGATCCAAAATATCCCTTCTCAGAATTCCCAAAAACAGTGATAACAGAATGCTCGATGAAAGGAATGTGTAACTCTGTGAGATGAACTCACACATCAAGAAGTAGTTTCTCAGAAACCTTCTTTCTAGTTTTTTCTGAGGATATTTCCGTTGTCACCATAAGGTTCAATTTGCTGTGAAATATCCCTTTATGGATTCAAAGAAAACAGTGTTGGCAGACTGCTCATTGAAAATAACATTGTAACTCTGTGACATGTATTCACACATCACAAGGCAGTTTCTCAGAAGGCTTCTTTTGTTTTTTATCTGAGAATATTTCCGTTGTCACTATAGGTTTCAATGTGCTCCCAAACATCCTAATGCATTTTCCACGAAAACAGTGTTAGCAAACTGCTGTATGAAAAGAATGGTGTAACTGTGTGTGATGAATTCACATATCACAAAGCAGTTTCTCAAAAAGTTTCTTTCTAGTTTTTATGTGATGATATTTCCTTTTTCACTAAGCCCTCAAAGTACCACCAAATATCCCTTTGCAGATTCCACGAAAAGAGTGTTAGCCAACTGTGTCTTGAAAAGAAAGGTGTAACACTTTGAGATGAATTCACTCATCGCAAAGAACTTTCTCAGAAATCTTCTTTACAGTTTTGATCTGAGGATATTTCCTTGTCATCATAGGCTTCAATGCCACCCAAAATATCCCTTCTCAGATTCCCCAAAAAGAATGCTAACAAACTCATCCATGAATAGAATCATGTAACTCTGTGAGATGAATTCACACATCCAAAGCAGTCTCTCAGAAAGCTTCTTTTTGGGTTTTATCCGAGGATATTTCCTTTTTTATCCTAGGTCTGAATACACTACGATATATAACTTTGCATATTCCAAGAACACAGTGATAGCGGACTGCTTCATGAAGAGAAAGGTGAAACTCTGAGAGGTGAATTGACACATCACAAAGAAGTTTCTCCAAAAGCTTATTTCCAGTTTTTATTTGAGGATATTTCCTCTGTCAGCGTAGACTTCATTGCCATCCTAAAGATACCTGGTCAGATTCCCCAAAAATAGTGGTAACAGCCTGCTCCATGAAAGGAATGTGTAACTAACTCTGTGAGATGAATTCACATATCAGAAAGTAGTTTCTCAGAAACCTTCTTTCTAATTTGTCTCTGAGGATATTTTCTTTGTCACCATCAGCTTCTATGTGTTGTGAAATATCCCCTTTCAGATTAAAAGAAAACAATGTTAGCAGACCGCTCAATGAAAATAACATTGTAACTCTGTGAGATGTATTCACACATCACAAAGTCGTTTCTCAGAAGGCTGCTTTTTGGTTTTTATCAGAGGATATTTTTTGTCACCATAGGATTCAATGCACTCCCAAACATCCAATTACATTTTCCATGAAAACAGTGTTAGCAAATTACTGTATAAAAAGAATGGTGTAATTCTTTTTGATGAATTCATACATCACAAAGCAGTTTCTCAGAAAGCTTCTTTCTAGTTTTTATCTGAGGATATTTCCTTGTCACCATAGGCAACAATGTGCTCCCAAATATCTTAATGCAGATTCTAGGAAAACAGTGTTAGCAGACTGCTCAATGAAAGGAAAGGTGTAAAACAGTGAGATGAATTAACCCATCACAAAGCAGTTTGTCTGAAAGCTTCTTTCCAGTTTTTATCTGAGGATATTTCCTTTGTCACCATAAGCTTCATTGCGCTAAGAAATATCCCATTGCAGATTCCAAGAAAACAGTGTTAGCATTCTGCTTAATGAGAAGAAAAGTGTAACTCTGTGAGATATATTCACACATCACAATGCACTTTCTCAGAAAGCTTCTTTCTCGTTTTTATCTGAGGATATATCCTTTTTCACCATAGGCCTCAATACGGTCCGAAATATCACTTTGCAGATACCACGAAAACAGTGTTAGCAAACTGCTTCATAATAGAAAGGTGTAACTCTGTGAAATGAATTCACACATCTGAAAGAAGTTTCTCAGAAAACTTCTTTGTAGTTTTTATTTGAGGATATTTCCTTTGTCAGCATAGGCTTCAATACGATCCAAGGTATCCCTTCTCAGATTCCCCAAAAACAGTGGTAACAGACTACCCCAAGGAACGAAAGGAGTAAGTCTGTGAGGTGGATTCACCCATCAGAAAGCAGTTTCTCAGAAGACTTCTCTCTAGATTTTATCTGAGAATATTTCCTTTTTCACCGTATGACTCAGTGTGCTCCCAAATATCACTTTGCAGAATCCACAAAAACAGTGTTAGCAAAGTGCTTCATGAAGAGATAGGTATAACTCTGTGAAATGAATTCACACATCACAAAGAAGTTTCTCACTAAGCTTCTTTCTAGTTTTTTTTGTGATGACATTTTCTTTGTCAGCATAAGCTTAAATGTGATCCAAAATATCCCTTCTCAGATACCCCAAAAACAGTATTAAGAGACTTCTCCATGAAAGGAAAGTGTAACACTGTGAGATGAATTCCCACATCAGAAAGCACTTTCTCGAAAACCTTCCTTCTAATTTTTCTCTGAGGATATTTCCTTTGTCACCATAAACTTCAGTGTGCTACAAAATATCCCTTTACAGATTCCAAGAAAACGGCATTAGCAGATTGCTCAATGAAAATAACATTGTAACACTGCGAGATGTATTCACACACCACAAAGCAGTTTCTCAGAAGGCTTCTTTCCACTTTTTATCTGACGATATTTCCTTGTCATCATAGGCTCCCATGTGATCCAAAATATCGCTTTTCAAATTCCCCAAAAAGAGTGCTAACAAAATGATCCATGAAAAGAGTTGTGTAACACTGAGATGAATTCACACATCCAAAGCAATGTCTCAGAAAGCTTCTTTTTTGGTTTTTATCTGAGGATATTTCCCTTGTCCCCATAGGCTTCAATGTTCTCTGAAATATCCTAATGCAGTTTCCATGGAAACAGCGTTAGCAAACTGCTGTATGAAAAGAACGGTGTAACTCTGTGTGATGGATTCACACATCACAAAGCAGTTTCTCAGAAAGCTTTCTAGTTTTTATCTGAGGATATCTCCTTGTCACCGGAGGCTTCAATGCTCTCCCAAATATCCTAATGCTGATTCCAGGAAAACAGTATTAGCAGACTGTTCAAGGAAAAGAATGGTGTAACCCTGTGAGATGAATTAATCCATCACCAAGCACTTTCTCAGAAAGCTCTGTAACTCTGTGAGATATATTCGCACATCAAAAAACAGTTTCTCAGAAGGCTTCTTTTTGATTGTTATCTCAGGATATTTCCTTTGTCACCACCACCACCTCCAAGTTCTCCCAAATATCCCTTTATGGATTCCATGAAAAGGGTGTTACCAAACTGCTGTATGAAAAGAATGGTGTAACTCTGTGTGATGAATTCACACATCACAAAGCAGTTTCTCAGAAAGCTTCTTTCTAGTTTTTATCTGAGGCTATTTCCTTGTCATCCTAGGCTTCAATGCGATCCAAAATACCTCTTCTCAGATTCCCCAAAAACAGTGCTAAAAAAGTGATCCGTGAAAGAATCGTGTAACTTTGTGAGATGAATTCACACATCCAAAGCCATCTCTCAGAAAGGTTCTTTTTGGTTTTTACCTGAGGATATTTCTTTCATCCCCTTAGGCTTCAATACGCTCCCTAATATCCTAATGCAGATTCCACGAAAACAGTGTTAGCAGACTGCTCAATGAAAAGAAGGGTGTAACTCTGTGAGATGAATTAACCTATCACAAAACAGTTTCTCACAAAGCTTCTTTCTCATTTTTGTCTGAGGATATTTCTTTTGTCACCACAAGCTTCAACGCACGCAAAAATGTCACATTTCAGATATCAAGAAAACAGTGTTAGCAAACCGCTCAATGAAAAGTACAATGTAAATCTGTAGTTAAATTCACACATCACAAAGCAGATTCTCAGAAAGTTTCTTTCTACTTATTATCTGGAGATATTTTCTTTTTTACTACAGACCCGAATGTGCTCCCAAATATTCCATTGCAGATTCCACAAAAACGGTGTTAGCAAACGGCTCCATGAAAAGAAAGGTGTAACTCTGTGAGATGAATTCACACATCACAAAGAAGTTTCACAGAAAGCTTCTTCTAGTTTTTATCTGAGAATATTTCCTTTGTCACCATAGACTTCAAGACGATCCAAAATTTCCCTTCTCAGTTGCCCCAGAAACAGTGCTACCAAATTGCTCCACAATAACAAAAGTATAACTCTGTGAGATGAATTCAGAAATCAGAAAGCAGTTTCTTGGAAAGATCAGCAACTTTGCTGAAGTTGCTGAAGCAACTTCAGCAAAGTCTCAGGATACAAAATTAATGTGCAAAAATCACAAGCATTCTTATACACCAGTAACAGACAAACAGAGAGCCAAATCATGAATGAACTTCCATTCACAATTGCTTCAAAGAGAATAAAATACGTAGGAGTCCAACTTACAAGGGAGGTAAAGGACCTCTTCAAGGAGAACTACAAGCCACTGATCAGTGAAATAAAAGAGGACACAAACAAATGGAAGAACATACCATGCTCATGGATAGGAGAATCAATATCGTGAAAATGGCCATACTGCCCAAGGTTATTTATAGATTCAATGCCATCCCCATCAAGCTACCGATGACTTTCTTCACAGAATTGGAAAAAACTGCTTTAAAGTTCATATGGAACCAAAAAAGAGCCCGCAGCCCGCATTGCCAAGACAATCCTAAGTCAAAAGGACAAAGCTGGAGGCGTCACGCTACCTGACTTCAAACTATACTACAAGGCTACAGTAACCACAACAGCATGGTACTGGTACCAAAACAGAGATATAGACCAATGGAACAGAACAGAGTCCTCAGAAATAATACCACACATCTACAGCCATCTGATCTTTGACAAACCTGAGAGAAACAAGAATTGGGGAAAGGATTCCCTATTTAATAAATGGTGCTGGGAAAATTGGCTAGCCATAAGTAGAAAGCTGAAACTGGATTCTTTCCTTACCCCTTATACGAAGATTAATTCAAGATGGATTAGAGACTTAAATGTTAGACCTAATACCATAAAAACCCTAGAAGAAAATCTAGGTAGTATCATTCAGGACATAGGCATGGGCAAGGACTTCGTGTCTAAAACACCAAAAGCAACGGCAGCAAAAGCCAAAATTGACAAATGGGATCTCATTCAACTAAAGAGCTTCTGCACAGCGAAAGAAACTACCATCAGAGTGAACAGGCAACCTACAGAATGGGAGAAAATTTTTGCAACCTACTCATCTGACAAAGGGCTAATATCCAGAATCTACAAAGAACTCAAACAAATTACAAGAAAAAAACAAACAACCCCATCAAAAAGTGGGCAAGGATATGAACAGACATTTCTCAAAAGAAGACATTCATACAGCCAACAGACACATGAAAAAATGCTCATCATCACTCGCCATCAGAGAAATGCAAATCAAAACCACAATGAGATACCATCTCACACCAATTAGAATGACAATCATTAAGAAGTCAGGAAACAACAGGTGTTGGAGAGGATGTGGAGAAATAGGAACACTTTTACACTGTTGGTGGGATTGTAAACTAGTTCAACCATTATGGAAAACAGTATGGCAATTCCTCAAGGATCTAGAACTAGATGTACCATATGACCCAGCCATCCCACTACTGGGTATATACCCAAAGGATTATAAATTATTCTACTACAAAGACACGTGCACACGTATGTTTATTGCGGCACTATTCACAATAGCAAAGACTTGGAATCAACCCAAATGTCCATCTGTGACAGACTGGATTAAGAAAATGTGGCACATATACACCATGGAATACTATGCAGCCATAAAAAAGGATGAGTTTGCGTCCTTTGTAGGGACATGGATGCAGCTGGAAACCATCATTGTTAGCAGACTATCACAAGAATAGAAAACCAAACACCGCATATTCTCACTCATAGGTGGGAACTGAACAATGAGATCACTTGGACTCGGGAAGGGGAACATCACACACTGGGCCTATCATGGGGGGGGGAGGAGGGAGGGATTGCATTGGGGAGTTATACATGATATAAATGATGAATTGATGGGTGCTGACGAGTTGATGGGTGCAGCACACCAACATGGCATAAGTACACATATGTAACAAACCTGCATGTTATGCACATGTACCCTAGAACTTAAAGTATAATAAAAAATAAATATAAATTAAAAAAAAAGAAAAGAAAGGTGTAACTCTGTGGAGATGATTCACACACACCAAAGAAGTTTCACAGAAATCTTCTTCTAGTTTTTATCTGAAAATTTCCTTTGTCACCATAAACTTCAAGACGATCCAAAATTTCCCTTCTCAGTTGCCCCAAAAACAGTGCTACCAATTGCTCCACGATAACAAAAGTATTACTCTGTGAGATGAATTCAGAAATCAGAAAGCAGTTTCTTGGAAAGTTTCTTTCAAGTTTCTGTCTGAAGATATCTTCTTTGTCACCATAAGCTTCAATTCACTCTGAAATATCCCATTGTGGATTACAGGAAAACAGTATTAGCAAGCTACACAATGAAAAGAACAGTGTACCTCTGTGAGGTGAATTCACAGATCACAAAGCAGTTATTCAGAAGACTTCTTTCTGGTTTTATTTGAGGATATATCGCTTATCACCATAGGCTTCTAAGTGCTCCCTAATGTCCTGTTGCAGATTCCACGTAAAGAGTGTTATCAAACTGCTCAATGATAATAGCAGTATAACTCTGTTAGATGAATTTACACCTCACAAAGCAATTTCACAGAGAGCTTCTTTCTAGTTTTTATCAGAGGATATTTCCTTTTTCACTATAGGACTCAGTATGCTCCAAAACATCCCATTGAAGATTCCATGAAAACCGTATTAGCAAACTGATCCATGAAATAAAGGTGTAGCTCTGTTAGTTGAATTCACATAACACAAAGAACTTTCTCAGAAAGCTTCTTTCTAGTATTGATCTGAGGATATATCTGTTTTCACCATAGGCTTTAATGCGTTCCAAAATATCCCTTCTTTGATTTCCCAAAAACAGTACTACCAAACTGCTCCATGAAAAGAATATTTTATCTCTGTGAGATGAATTACCACATCACAAAGTGGTTTCTCAGGAAGCTTTTCTCGTTTTTATCTGAGGATATTTCCTTTTTTACTACAGACCTCAGTGCACTCCCCAAATATCTCTTTGCAGATTCCAAGATAACAGAGTTAGCAAACTGATCAATGAAAAGAACAGTGTAACTCTGTGAGATGAATTGAAACATCACAAAGTTTCTCAGAAAGTTTCTTTCTAGTTTTTATCTGAGGATAATTTGTTTTTCACCATAGACCTCAATGTGCTCCCAAATATCCCTTTGTAGATTCCACGAAAACAGTGTTAGCAATTGACTCCATGAAAAGAAAGGTGTAACTGTGTGAGATGAATTCACCCATCACAAAGAAATTTCTCAGAAAACTTCTTTCTAGTTTTTATCTGAGGTATTATCTTTGTCACACATAGGTCAATGTGATCCAAATATCACTTCTCAGATTCCCCAAAAAGAGTGCTACCAAACTGACCTAAGAAAGGATCATCTAAATCTGTGAGGTGAACTGGCACATCCAAAAGTGGTTTCTCAGAAAGCTTGTTTCTACTTTTTCTATGAGGATATTTCCTATGTCACCATAAGCTTCAATGAGCTATGAAATATCCCATTGCAATTTCCAAGAAAACAGTTATAGCAAATTGCTCAATGAAAAGAAGAGTGTAACACTGTGAGGTGAATTGACACATTTCAGAACAATTTATCGGAATGCTACCTTCTAGTATTTTTCTGAGGATATTTCCTTTTTCACTATAGGCTTCCGTGTGCTGCCAAATATCCCTTTGCAGATTCCACGAAAGCATTGTTAGCAAACAGCTCAATGAAATGAATGATGTACCCCTGTGAGATGAATTCACACATCTAAAAGTAGTTTCTCAGAAAGCTTCTTTCTAGTTTGAATTAAGGATATTTCCTTTGTCATCATTGGCTTCATTGTGATCCAAAATACCCTTCCTCAGATTCCCCAAAAACAGTGCTAGCAAACTGATCCATGAAGGGCATCGTGTAACCCTGTGAGATGAATTCACAAATCAGAAAGCAGTCTCTCAGAAAGTTTCTTTGTAGTTAATATCTCACAGTGTTTCCTTTTTCACTATAATACTCAGTGTGCTCCCAAATATCCCTTTGCAGATTCCACGAAAGCAGTGTTAGCAAACTCCTGCATGAAAAGAAAGGTGTAACTCTGTGAGATGAATTCACACAGCAAAAAGCACTTTCTCAGAAAGCCTCTTTCTTGTTTTTATCTTGGATAATTCCTTTGTCACTATAGGCTTCATTGTGATTCCAAATATCCTATTGCAGATGCCTCGAAAATGGTGTAATCAAACTGATCAATGAAAAGAGCGGTGTAGCACTGTAAGATAAATTCACACATCACAAAGCAGTTTTCTCAGAAAGCTTCTTTCTAGCTTTTCCTGAGTTTTTCCTTTGCCACCATAGGCTTCAATGCGATCCAAAATATCCCTTCTCAGATTCCCCAAAAACAGTGCTACCAAACTGCTCCATGAAAAGCAACGTGTAACTCTGTGAGCTGAATTCACAAATCACAAAGCATTTTCTCAGAAAACTTCTTACTAGTTTTTGTCTGAGGATATTTCCTTTGTCACCATAAGCTTCAATGCCATTGCAAATTCCAACAAAACAATGTTAGCAAACTCCTCAATGAAAAGAACAGTGTAACTCTGTGAGATGAACTCATACATCATAAAGAAGTTTCTCAGAGAGCTTCTTTTCTGTGTTTGTTTGAGGGTATTTTCTTTTTTCACTACAGGCTGGAATGCACTCCCAAAATCCCTTTGCAGATTCGGTGGAAAGAGAGTTAGCAAACTGCACCATGGAAAGAATGGTGTAACTTTGTGAGATGAATTCAAACATCACAAAGAACTTTCTCAGAAATCTTCTACCTAATTTTTATCTGAGGATATTGCCTTTGTCATCCTAGTTTTCAATGCTATCCCCAATATTCCTTCTCAGATTCCCCAAAAGCACTGCTACCAAGAAGATCCATGAAAAGAATCGTGTAACTGAGTGAGACAAAGTAACACAGAATAAAGCAGTATCTGAGAAAGCTTCCTTCTAGTTTTTATATGAGGTTATTTCCTTTGTCACCATAACGTTCAATGTGCTCTGAAATATCCCATTGCAGATTCCAAGAAAACAGTACTAGAAAACTGATCAATGAAAAAGACAGTGTAACTCTGTGAGATGAATTCAAACATCAAAAAGAATTTTCTGAGAAATATTTTATCTAATTTTTATCTGAGGATATTGCTTTTGTCACCCTAGATTTCAATGCTATCCCAAATATTCCTTCTCAGATTCCTCAAAAACAGTGCTACCAAGCTGATCCATGAAAAGAGTGATGTAACTCAGTGAGACAAATTAACACAGCATAAAGCAGTGTCTGAGAAAGCTTCCTTCTAGTTTTTATAAGAGGTTATTTCCCTTGTCACTATAACGTTCAATGTACTCTGAAATATCCCATTGCAGATTCCAAGAAAACAGTGCTAGACAACTGCTCAATGAAAATGACAGTGTAACTCTGTGAGATGAATTCACACATCACAAAGCACTTTCTCAGAAAGCTTCTATCTTGTTTTAATCAGAGGATGTTTCCTTTCTCACCATAGGGCTCAATGCACTCCAAAATATCCCTTTGCAGATTCCACGAAAACCATGTTAGTAAACTGCTCCATTAAAAGAAAGGTGAAACACTTTGAGATGAATTTACAATCCAACAAAAAGTTTCTCAGAAAGCTTCTGTCAAGTTTTTGTCTAAGGGTATTTCCTTGATCACCAACAGCCTCAATGCACTCTGAAATATCACATCCCAGATTCAAAGAAAACAATGTTAGCAAATTACTCAATGATAAAACAGTGTAACTCTGTGAGGTGAACTCACACATCACAAAGCAGTTTCTCAGAAAGCTTCTTTCTGGTTTTAACCTGAGGATATTTACTTTTTCACCACAAGCCTCAGTGCTCTCCCAAATATCCCTTTGCCGATTCCACGAAAACAGTGTTAACAAACTGCTCCATGAAAAGAAAGGTGTAACTCTGTGAGATGAATTCACACAGCACGAAGAAGTTTCTCTGAAATCTTCTTTCTAGTTATAGTCTGAGGATATTTCCTTTGACATCATAGACTTCAATGAGATCCAAAATATCCCTTCCCTGCTTCCCCAAAGACAGGGCTACCAAACTGCTCCATGAATATAAAGATGTAATTCCATGAGATGAATTCAGAAATCACAAAGTAGTTCCTCAGAAAGCTTCTTTCTAGATTTTGTCTGAGGATATTTTCTATGTCACAATAAGCTTCAATGAGCTCTGAAATATCCTGCTACAGATTCCAAGAAAACAGTGTTAGCAGACTGCTCAATGAAAAGAACATTGTAACTCTGTGAGATGAATTCACACATCACAAAGCAGTTTCTCATAAAGCTTCTTTCTAGTTTTTGCCTGAGGATATTTCCTTTGTCACCATAGGCTTCAATGAGATCCAAAACATCCCTTCTCAGATTCCCCGATAACAGTGCTAACAAACTGATCCATGAAACAATCGTATAACACTGTGAGATGAATTAACACATCACAAAGCAATTTATCAGAAAGCTTCTTTTTGTTTTCATACTAGGATATTTCCTTTGTCACCTTAAGCTTCAATGTGCTCCAAAATATCCCAATGATCTACAAAAAGATCTACAATGATCCCAAAAAAACAATTTTAGCAAACTGCTCAATGAAAAATAGTGTAACTCTCTGACATGAATTCACACATCACAAAGCAGCTTCTCAGAAAGCTTCTTTCTAGTTTTTTTCTGAGGATATTTCCTTTTTCACACTAAGCTTCAATGCACTAAGATTTATGCCATTGCACATTCCTAGAAAACAGTGTTAGCAAACTGCTCCATGAAAAGAACATTGTAACTCTGTGCATTAAATTCAAACATCACAAAGCTGATTCTCAGAAAGCTTCTTTCTAGTTTTTCTATGAGGCTATTTCCTTTTTCACTGAAGGCCTGAAGGCACTCCCAAATATCCCTTTGCAGTATCCATGAAAAGTGTGTTAGCAAACTGCTCCATGAAAAGTAAGGTGTAACTCTGTGAGATGAGTTCACACATCACAAACAACTTTCTCAGAAAGTTTCTTTCTACCTTTTATGTGAGTGTAATTCCTTTCTCACCATAGGCCACAATGCGCTCCCCTATATCCCTTTGCAGATTCCACGAAAACAGTGTTAGCAATAGGCTCCATGAAAAGAAAGGTATAACTGAGAGATGAATTCACACATCATGAGGAGGTTTCTCAGAAAGCTTCTCTCTAGTTTTTATCTGAGGATATTTCCTTTGTCACCATAGTCTTCAATGCGATCCATAATATCCCTTCTCAGATTCCCTAAAAACAGTACTATCAAACTGATACAGGAAAAGAATCGTGTAACTCTGTGTGATGAATTCACAAACCACAAAGCAGTTTCTCAGAATGTTTCTTTCTAGTTTTTGTCTGAGGATATTTACTTTTTCACAATAAGTTTCAAAGTGCTCCAAAATATCCCATTGCAGATTCCAAGAAAACAGTGTTAACAACTGCTCAATGAAAAGAACAATGTAACTCTATGAGTTGAATTCACACATCACAAAGCAGTTACTCAGAAAGCTTATTTTTGGTTTTTCTATGAGGATATTTCCTCTGTCATAATAGGCTTCAATTCAATCCCAAACATCCTATCACAGACCCCATGAAAACAGTGTTATCAAATGTCTCAAAGGAAAGAACAGTGTAACTCTGTGAGAAGAACCCACCTATATAAAGTAGTTTCTCAGAAAGCTTTTTTTGAGTTTTTATCTGACGATATTTTCTTTTTCACCGTAGGCCTCAATGCACTCCCAGATATCCCTTTGAAGATTTCATGAAAACAGTGTTAGCAAACTCCTCGATGAAAAGAAAAGTGTAAATCCGTAAGATATATTCACCCATCACAAATAACTTTCTCAGAAAGTTTCTTTCTAGTTTAAATCTGAGGATATTTCATTTGTCACGACAGGCTTCAATGCGATCCAAAATATCCATTCTCAGATTCCCCAAAAACTTTGCTACCAAACTGCTCCATGAAAAGATTCTTGTAACTCTTTGAGATGCATTCACAAATCACAAAGCAGTTTCTCATAAAGCTTCTTTCTAGTTTTGTTTCTGAGGTAGCTTCCTTTTTCACCATACACTTCAATGCTCTTTGAACTATCCCATTGCAGATTCCACAAAAACCACATTCAGAAACTGTTCAATGAAGAGAACTATGTAGCTCTGTGAGATGAATTCACACATCACAAAGCAGTTTCTCAGAAATCTTCTATATAATTTTTATATGAGGGCATTACCTTTGTCACCATAAACTTCAACGTGCTCCGAAATATCCCATTGTATATTCCAAGATAACAATGTTAGCAAACTCCTCAAGGGAAAGAACAGTGTAACTGTGCGAGATGAATTCACACATCACAAATAATTTTCTCAGAAAGCTTCCTCCTACTTTTTATCTGAGAATATTTCCTTTGTCACCATAGGCTTCAAGGTGATCTGAAATATCCCTTCTCAGATTCCCCAAAAACAGTGCTAGCAAACTGCTCCATGAAAAGAAAGATGTAATTCTGTGAGATGAATTCACAAATCAGAAAGCAGTTTCTCAGAATGCTTCTTTCTAGTTTTTGAATAAGGATATTTTCTTTGTCAATATAAGATTCAATGCCCTCCCAAATATCCCATTGCGGATTCCAAGAAAACAGTGTTAGCAAGCTGCACAATGAGAAGAACAATGAACTCTGTTAGATGAATTCACACATCAGAAAGCAGTTTCTCAGAAGGCTTCCTTTTGGTTTTTATCTGAGGATGTATCCTTTGTCACCAAAGGCTTCAATTCACTCCCAAATATCCCTTTGCAGATTCCACGAAAACAGTGTTATCATACTGCTCCATGAAAAGAATGGTGTAACTCTGAGATGAATCTACACATTGCAAAGCAGTTTCTCAGAAAGCTTCTTTCCAGTTTTCATCTGGGGACATTTCCTTTATCACTATAGGCCTCAAACTGCTTCCAAATATCCCTTTGAGGATTCCACAAAAGCTGTTGGCAAACTGCTCAATGAACAGAACAGTGTAACTCTGTGTGGTAAATTGACACATCACAAAGCAATTTCACAGAAAACTTCTTTCTAGTTTTTATGTGAGGATATTTCCTTTTCACCATAGGCCTCAATGTGCTCATGAATATCCCTTTGAGTATTCCACGAAAATAGTGTTAGCAATCTTCTCCATGAAAAGAAAGGTGTAAATTTGTGAGCTGAATTCACCTAGCACAAAGCAGTTTCTCAGATAGCTTCTTTTTGGTTTTTCTGTGAGGATATTTCCTTTGTCACCATAGGCTTCAAGGCACACACAAATATCCAATTTCTGCCATACTGCTCCATGAAAAGAATGGTGTAACTCTGTGAAACGAATTCAAATGCCACAAAGCTGTTTCTCAGAAAGCTTCTTATTAGTTTTTATCTGAGCATATTTCCTTTTCCACCATATTCCTCAACGTGTTCCCGAATATATCATTGCAGATTCCAGGAAAACTGTTATCAAACTGCTTCATGAAAAGAAAGGTGTACCTCTGTGAGATGAATTCACACATCACAAATTATTTTCTCAGAAAGCTTCTTTGTAGCTTTTATCTGAGGATATTTCCTTTGTCACCATAGGCTTCATTGCTATCCACAATATCCCTTCTCAGATTCCCTAAAAACAGTGCTACCTAGCGGTTTCATGAATAGTGTCATGTAACTCTGTGAGATGAATTCACAAATCACAAAGCAGTTTCACCATAGTCCTCAATACACTCATTAATATACCTTTGCATATTCCACAAAGAAAGTGTTAGCAAAGTTCTCCATGAAAAGAAAGGTGTATTTTTTGAGATGAGTTTACACATCACAAAGCAGTTTCTCAGAAAGTTTCTTTTCGTTTTTTGTCTGAGGATAATTGCATTGTCACCATAGGCTTCAATGCACTTCCAAATATCTTATTGCAGATTCCCCAACAACAGGGTTACCATACTCCTGCATGAGAAAAGTGGTGTAACTCTGTGCAGTGAACTCAGACATCACAAAGCTGTTTCTCAGTAAGCTTCTTACCGGTTTTTACATGAGGATATATCCTTTTTCACCATATTCCTCTATGTGGTCATGAATATCCCAATGCAGATTCCACGAAAAAAGTGTTAGAAAACTTCTCAATGAAAAGAATGGTGTAATATTGTGAGATGAATTCACATATCCCAAAGCATTTCCCAGAAAGGTTGTTTTTGGTTTTTATCTGAGGATATTTACTTTGTCACCAGAAGCTTCAAAACGCTCCAAAATATCCTAATGCAGATTCCATAAAAACAGTGTTATCAAACTGCTCAATGAACGGAATGGTGTAACTCTGTAAGATGAATTCACACATCACAAAGCAGTTTCTCAGAAAGATGCTTTCTTGTTTTTGTCTGTGGATATTTCCTATTTCACCAAAGGCTTCAATGGGCTCCCTAATATCCCTTTGCAGATTCCACGAAAACAGTGTTAGTGAACTGCTAAATGAAAAGAAACTGGTAACTCTGTGAGATGAATTCACACATCACAAAGTACTTTCTCAGAAAGCTTCCTTTCTAGTTTTTATCTTAGGATATTTCCTTTGTCACCATAGGCTTCAATGCACACCCAAATATCCTATTGCAGATTCCACGAAAACTGTGTTAAAAAAAACTGCTGCAAGAAAGGAATTGTGTAACTCTGTGAGATGAATTCACATATCACAAAGTAGTTTCTCAGAAAATTTTTCCTAATTTTTATCTGAGGATATTTCCTTTGTTACCATTGACTTCAATGTGTTCCCAAATATCCTAATGCGGATTCCACAATACCATTGTTATCAACATGCTCAATGAAAAGAGTGGTGTAACTCGGTAAGATTAATTCACACATCACAAAGCGGTTTCTCAGAGAGATTCTTTCTAGCTTTTATCTGAGGCTATTTACTTTTTCATTATAGGCCTCAATGCACTCCCAAATATCCCTTCACAGATTACATGAAAATAATGTTAGCAAACAGCTCTATGAAAAGAAAGGTGTGAAACTGTGAGATGAATTCAAACATCACAAACAACTTTCTCATAAATCTTCTTTCTATTTTTTATCAGAGGATATTCCTTTGTCACCGTAGGCTTCAATGTGATCCAAATTATCCCTTCCAAGATTCCCCAAAGACAGTGCTACCAACCTGCTCCATTAAAAGAATTGTGTAACTCTTTGAGATGAATTCACGAATCACAAATCAGTTTCTCAGAAAGTTTCTTTCTAGTTTTTGTCTGAGGATAGTTCCTTTGTCACTATAAGCTTCAATGCATTCCGAAATATCCCTTTGCAGACACCAAGAAGACAGTGGTAGCAAACTTCTCAATAAAAGGAACATTTTAACTCTGTGAGATGAATTCACACATCACAAAACAGTTTCACAGTAAGCTTCTTTCTAGTTATTATCTGAGGATATTTCCTTTTTCACCATAGGCCTCAATGTGTTACTTAATATCCCTTTGCAGATTCCACGAAAAAGATGTTAGCAAACTGCTCCATGAAATGAAATGTGTAACTCTGTGAGATGAATTCATACATAAAGAACTTTCTCAGAATGCTTCTTTCTAGTTTCTATATGAAGATATTTACTTTGCCACCATAGACTTTAATGTGATCCAAAATATCCCTTCTCAGATTCCCCAAAAAGATTGCTACCAAACTGATCCATGAAAAGAATTCTGTAGCTCTGTGAGATGAATTCATATATCACAAAGCAGTTTCTCAGAAAGCTTCTTTCTAGGTTTTACATGAGGATATTTCCTTTGTCACCATAAGCTTCAGTGCACTCAGAAATATCCCATTGCAGATTCCAAAATAGAGAGTTAGCAAACTGCTCAATGAAAAGAACAGTGTAACTCGGTGGTATGAATTCACACATCACAGTTTCTCAGAAACCTACTTTCTAGTTAATATTTGAGGATACTTCCTTTTTCACCATAGGCCTCAATGTGCCTCCAAATATCCCTTTGCAGGTTCCACGAAAACAGTGTTAGCACATTGCTGCATAAAAAGGAAAGGTCAAACTCTGTAAGATAAAATCACAAATCAAAGCAACTTTCTCAGAAAGCTTCTTTCTAGTTTTTATCTGGGGATATTTCCTTTGTCATATAGGCTTCAATGCACTCTGAATTTTCCAATTGCATATTTCAAGAAAACAGTGTTAGCAAACTGCTCAATGAAAAGAACAGTGTAACTCTGTGAAATGAATTCACACATCATGAAGCAGTTTCTCAGAAGCTTATTTCTGGCTTTTATCTGAGGATATTTCCTTTTTCACTGTATGCCTCAATGCATTCCCAAATATCCCTTTGCATATTCCATGAAAATAGTGTTACCAGATGGCTCCATGAAAAGAATCATGTAATTCTGTGACATAAATTAACACATCTCAAAGTGGTTTCGAAGAAAGGTTCTTTCTATTTTTTATATGAGGATATTTACTTTCCCACCGTTGGTTTCAGTGTGCTCCCAAATATGGCATCTCAGACACCAGAAAAACCTTGATGTCAAAGTGCTTCCTCAACAGAAACGTTACCTCCATGAGATGAATTCAAACATCACAAAGGAGTTTCTCTGAAATCTTCTCTCCAGTTGTTACCTGAAGAAATTTCCTTTTTCATCTTAGGCCTCTATGCGCTCCCAAATATCCCTCTGCAGATTCCACAAAAACAGTGCTAAGAAACTGCACCATGAAAAGAATGATGTAAATCTGTGAGATAAATTGATCCATCACAAAGCAGTTTCGCAGGAAAGTTCTTTCTAGTTTTTATCTGAGGATATTTATTTTTCTACCTTTGGCTTCAATGCGCTCCCAAATACCCCTTCTCTGACATCACAAAAACCTTGATGTCAAAGTGTTTCCTCAACAGAAACGTCACCTCTATGGGATGAATGCAAACATCACAAAGGAGTTTCTCCAAAACCTTCTCTCCAGTTATTACCTAAAGAAATTTCTTTTTTCACCTTAGGCCTCTACACACTCACAAATATCCCTCAGCAGATTCCACAAAAACAGTGCTAACAAACTGCACCATGAAAAGAATGATGTAACTCTGTGAGACAAATTGACCCATCACAAAGCAGTTTCTCAGGAAACTTCTTTCTAGTTTGTATCTGAGGATATTTCTTTTTCCACTATGGACTTCAATGTGCTCCCAAATATTCCTTCTCAGACACCACACAAACAGTGATGCCAAAGTGCTCCCACATCAGAAACCTTTAGCTCTATGAGATGAATGTACACATCACAAAGGAGTTTCTCAGAAAGGTTCTCTCCACTTTTTAACTGAAGATATTTCCTTTATTGCCACTGGACTCTATGAGCTCCAGAATATCTGTTTGCAGATTCCACAAAAACAGTGTTACCAAACTGCTCAATGAAAATAAAATTGAAACTCTGTGAGATGAATTCACCCATCACAAAGTAGTTTCTCAGAAAACTTCCTTCTAGTTCAAATCTGACGATATTTCTTTTTTCACCATAGCCTTCAATGTGCTCCCAAATGTCTCCTCTCAGATACCATAAAAACAGTGATGCTGAACTGCTCAAACAATGAAAAGGTTAAATTCTAGGATATAAATACACTTATCAGAAAACCATTTATCAAAAAGCTTCTCTCCAGTTTTTATCTGAAGTTATTTCCTTTTCACTATAGGCCTCTAGAAGCACCCGAATATCCCTTTCCAGATACCATAAAAAGAGTGCTAACAAACTGATCCATGAAAGAGAATCATGTAACTCTGTAAGATGAATTCACAAATCAAAAGCAGTTAGTCAGAAAGCTTCTTTCTAGTTTTTATCTGAGTATATTTCCATTGTTACCCGAAGCTTCAGTGTGCTCAAAAATATCCCACTGAAGATTTCAAGAAAACAGTGTTAGCAAACTCATCAATGTAAAGAGCAGGTATCTCTGTGAGACGAATTCACACATCACAAAGCAGTTTCTCAGAAAGCTTCTTTTTGGTTTTTATCTGAGGGTATTTCTTTTTTCACTCTAGGCCTCAATGTGCTCTGAAATATCCCTTTGTAGATTCCACAAAAAGAGTGTTAGCAAACTACTCCATGAAAGTACAAGTGTAACTCTGTGAGATGAATTCATACATCACAAAGAACTTTCTCAGAAAGGTTCTTTCTAGCTTTTATCAGAGGATATTTCCTTTGTCACCATAGGCTTTAATGCAATTAAAAATATCCCTGCTCACATTCCCCCAAAACAGTGATACCAAACTGCTCCATGAAAAGAATCGTGTAACTCTGTGAGATGAATTAACTCATCATAAATCATTTTCTAAGATAGCGTCTTTCTAGTTTTTATATGAGGATATATGCTTTTCCACCATTGTCTTCAATGCGCTCCCAAATACCCTTTTTCTGACATCAGAAAAACAGTGATACCAAAATGCTCCCTCAACAGAAACGTTTCACTTTATGAGATGAATGCACACATCATGAAGGAATTTCTCCAAAACTTCTCTCCAGTTGTTACCTCAAGAAATTTCTGGTTTCACCTTTGGCCTCTATGTGCTTCTAAATATCCCTCTGCAGATTCCACAAAAATAGTGCTTACAAACTGCAACCATGAAAAGAATGATGTAACTCTGTGAGTTAAATTGACTCATCACAAAGCAGTTTCTCAGGAAGCTTCTTTCTAGTTTTCATCTGAGGATATTTCTGTTTCCACCATAGGCTTTAATGCGCTTACAAATATCCCTTCTCAAACACCACAAAACAGTGATGCCAAAATGCTCCCTCATGAGAGACGTTTAGTTCTATGAGATGAATGCACATATCCAACGAGTTTCTCAGAAAATTTCTCTCCAGTTTTCCCCTGAAGAATTTTCTTTTTTCACCTTAGGATTCTATGGGCTCCCAAATATCCCTCTGCAGATTCCATAAAAACAGTGCTATCAAATTTCTCAATGAGCAGAAAGATTCTTTCTAGTTTCAATCTGAGGATATTTCCTTTTTCACCATAGGCTTCAATGTGCTCCCAAATATATCCTCTCAGACACCACAAAACAGTGATGCCGAACTGCTCAATCAACAAAAAGGTTAAACTCTATGAGATGAATAGACACATCAAACAAAAACCAAAAGCTTTTTCTCGAAAAGCTTCTCTCCTGTTTTTATCTGAAGTTATTTTATTTTTCACCATAGGCCTCTATGAGTTCCCGAATATCCCTTTGCATTTTCCGTAAAAAAGTGCTACCAAACTACTCCATGTAAACTATCATGTAACTCTGTGAGATGAATTCACATATCACAAAGTGGTTTATTTGAATGCTTCTTTCTAGTTTTTGTCTGAGAATATTTTCTTTGTCACCCTAAACTTGAATGTGTTCCAAAATATCCCATTTCAGATTCCAAGAAAACAGTGTTAGGAAACTGCTCAATGAAAAGAACAGTGTATCTCTGTGAGATGAATTCACACATCACAAAGCAGTTTGTCAGAAACCGTCTTTCTAGTTTAAATCTGAGGATATTTCCTTTTTCACCATAGGTCTCAGATCGCTCCCAAATATCCCTTTGCATATTCCACAAAAACGGTGTTAGCAAATGGCTCCATGAAAGGAATGGTGTAAGTATATGAGATGAATTCGCACATCACAAAGTAGTTTCTCAGACAGTTTCTTTCTAGTTTTTATCTGAGGATATTTCCTTTGTCAGAATAGGCTTTAATGCAATCCAAAATATCCCTTCTCAGATTCCCAAAAAACAGTGCTACCAAACTGCTCCATGAAAATAATCGTGTAACTCTGAGATGAATTCACAAATCACAAAGTAGTTTCTCAGAAAGCTTCTTTCTAGATTTTATCTGAGGTTGTTTCCCTTTTCACTATAGACTTCTGTAGGTTCCCAAATATCCATTTGCAGATTCCATGAAAACAATGTTAGCAAGATGCTCCATGAAAAGAAAGGAGTAACTCCGTGAGATGAATTCACACATCACAAATAACTTTCTCAGAAAGCCTCTTTCTAGTTTTTATCTGAGGATATTTCATTTGTCACCAGAGGCTTCTATGCGATCCAAAATATTCCTTCTCAGATTCACAATTATAAGTGTTACCAAATAGATCCATGAAAGGAATCGTGTAACTCTGTGAGATGAATTAACACATCATAAACCAGTTTCTCACATAACTTCTTTCTCGTTTTTATCTGAGAATATTTCCTTTTTCACCATAGGCCTCAATACATTCCAAATATCACTTTGCATATTCCACAAAAACAGTGTTAGCAAACTGCTCCATGAAAAGAAAGGTGTAACCTTGTGATGAATTCATGCATCACAAAGAAGTTTCTCAGAAAGTTTCTTTCTAGTTTCTATCTTGAGGATATTTCCCTTTTCACTATAGGCCTCCATGCACTCCCAAATATCCCTTTGCAGATTCCACGAAAACAGTGATGATAATGTCCGCCAAGAAAAAAAAAGGTGTAACTCTGTGAAGTGAACTAACACATCACAAAGTGGTTTCTCAGAGAGCTTCTTTCTGGTTTTTATATGAGGATATTTCCTTTGTCACCATAGGTTTCAATGCAATACAAAATATCCTTCTCAGATTCCCCAGAAACACTGCTAATAAACTGTTCCATGAAAAGAGTCATGGAACTCTGTGGGATGAATTAACACATTACAAAGTAGTTTCTCAGAAAACTTCTTTCTAGTTTTTATACGATATTATTTAGTTTGTCACCGTAAGCATGAATGTGCTCTGAAATATCCCATTTCAGATTCCAAGAAAACAGAGTTAGCAAGCTGCTCAATGAAAAGAACAGTGTAACTCTGTGAGATGAATTCACACATCACAAAGTAGTTTCTCAGAAAGCTTATTTCTAATTCTTATATATGGATATTTCCTTTCAAACCATAGGTTCAATGTGCTCCCAAATATTTCTTCTCAGACATAACAAAAACAGTGATGCCAGAGTGCTCCCTCAACAGAAACGTTTAGCTGTATGAGGTGAATGCACAAACCACAAAGGATTTTCTCTGAAAGCTCTATAGTTTTCACCTGGAGAATTTTCTTCTTTCACCTTAGGACTCTATGTGCTCCTAAATATCCCATTACAAAGTCCACAAAAACAGTATTACCAAACTGCTCAATGAAAAGAAAGATTTAACTCTGTGAGATGAATTCACCCAACACAAAAAAGTCTCCCAGAAAGCTTCTTTCTAGTTTTTATCTGAGGGTATTTCCTTTTTCACCATAGGCCTCAATACATTCCAAATATCACTTTGCATATTCCACAAAAACAGTGTTAGCAAACTGCTCCATGAAAAGAAAGGTGTAACCTTGTGATGAATTCATGCATCACAAAGAAGTTTCTCAGAAAGTTTCTTTCTAGTTTCTATCTTGAGGATATTTCCCTTTTCACTATAGGCCTCCATGCACTCCCAAATATCCCTTTGCAGATTCCACGAAAACAGTGATGATAATGTCCGCCAAGAAAAAAAAAGGTGTAACTCTGTGAAGTGAACTAACACATCACAAAGTGGTTTCTCAGAGAGCTTCTTTCTGGTTTTTATATGAGGATATTTCCTTTGTCACCATAGGTTTCAATGCAATACAAAATATCCCTTCTCAGATTCCCCAGAAACACTGCTAATAAACTGTTCCATGAAAAGAGTCATGGAACTCTGTGGGATGAATTAACACATTACAAAGTAGTTTCTCAGAAAACTTCTTTCTAGTTTTTATACGATATTATTTAGTTTGTCACCGTAAGCATGAATGTGCTCTGAAATATCCCATTTCAGATTCCAAGAAAACAGAGTTAGCAAGCTGCTCAATGAAAAGAACAGTGTAACTCTGTGAGATGAATTCACACATCACAAAGTAGTTTCTCAGAAAGCTTATTTCTAATTCTTATATATGGATATTTCCTTTCAAACCATAGGTTTCAATGTGCTCCCAAATATTTCTTCTCAGACATAACAAAAACAGTGATGCCAGAGTGCTCCTCAACAGAAACGTTTAGCTGTATGAGGTGAATGCACAAACCACAAAGGATTTTCTCTGAAAGCTCTATAGTTTTCACCTGGAGAATTTTCTTCTTTCACCTTAGGACTCTATGTGCTCCTAAATATCCCATTACAAAGTCCACAAAAACAGTATTACCAAACTGCTCAATGAAAAGAAAGATTTAACTCTGTGAGATGAATTCACCCAACACAAAAAAGTCTCCCAGAAAGCTTCTTTCTAGTTTTTATCTGAGGGTATTTCCTTTTTCACCTTAGACTTCTCTGTGGTTCGAATATACCTTTGTAGATTCCACAAAAACAGGGTTAACAAACTGTTCAATGAAAAGAATGGTTTACCTCTGGGAGAAGAATTCACCCATCACAAAGAAATTTCTCAGAAGTCTCCTTTCTGCCTTTCATCTGTGCAGTATATTTACTTTAAACCATCAGCCTCAATTCATTCCCAAATATTCCTTCTCAGACACCATAGAAAGAGTGATGCCCAACGGGTCAATCAAGAAAATGGTTTATCTCTATGAGGCGAATGCACACATCACAAAACAGTTCCTCAAACACCTTCTCCCAGTTTTTATGTGAAGATATTTTCTTTTTTACCATCAGCCTCTATGAACTTCCGAATATCCCTTTGCAGATTCCCTGAAAACAGTGCTACCAAGCTGCTCAATGAAAAGAAAGGTGTAACTCTGTGAGATGAATTCATCCATTACAAAGCAGTTTCTCATAGCTTCTTTCAAGTTTTTACCTGAGGATGTTTGCTTTTTCACCATAGGCCTCAAGATGCTCCCAAATATTCCTTTGCAAATTGCAGGAAAGCAGTTTTAGCAAACTGCTCCATGAAAAGAAAGATTTAAGTCAGTGATATCAACTCACACATCATAAAGAAATTTCTCAGAAAGCTTCTTTCTAGTTTTTGTCTGAGTATGTTTCCTTAGTCACCAAAGGCTCCAATATGATCCAAAATATCCCTTTTCAGATTCCACAAAAACAGTGTTACCAAACTGATCCATGAAAAAGATCATGTATCTCTGTGATATGACTTAACACATCACAAAACAGTTTCTCAGAGAGCTTCTTTCTAGGTTTTATATGATGATATTTCCTTTATCTCCATAAACTTCAATGTGCTCTGACATATCCCATTGCAGATTCCAAGAAAACAGTGTTAGGAAACTGCTCAATGAAAAGAACAGTGTAACTCTGTGAGATGAATTTACACATCAGAAGGCAGTTTCTGAGAAATTTTCTCTCTAGTTTTTATGTGAGGATATTTCCTTTTCCACCATAGTTCTCAAAGCACTCACAAATATCCTTTAGAAGATTACAAAAAAACAGTTTTAGCAAACTGCTACATGAAAAGAAAGGTGTAACACTCTGAAAAGAGTTCACATATCCAAAACAACTTACTCAGAAAGCTTCTTTCTAGTTTTATCTGAGGATATTTCCTTTTTCATCATTTGCCTCAATGTGCTCGTGAATATCCTTTTACAGATTCCACTTAACTAGTGTTAGCACACTGCTCCATAAAAAGAAAAGTGTAAATCCGTGACTCGAATTCACACATTGTAAAGTAGTTTCTCAGAAAGCTTCTTTTTGGTTTTTGTAGAAGGATATTTCCTTTGTCACATTAGCCTTCAATGCTCTCCCAAATATGCTATTGCAGAGTCTACAAAAACAGTATTATTCAACTGCTCAATGAAAACAACAGTGTAACTCTGCGAGATGAATTCACACATGATGAAGAAGTTTCTCAGAAATCTTTCTGGTTTTTATTTGAGGATGTTTCCTTCTTCACCATAGGCTTCAATGTGACCCAAAATATCCCTTCTCAGATTCCCCAAAAATAGTGCTACCAAACTGTTACATGAAAAGAGTGGTGTAACTCTGTGAGATGAATTGACATATCACAGAGGGGTTTCTCAGAAAAACTTCTTTCTGGTTTTTATCTGAGTATATTTCCTTTTTCACCATATTAATTAATGCACTCCCCAATATCCCACAGCAGATAAATCAAAAAAATTGTTAGCAAATTCTCAATGAAAAGAATGGTGTAACTCTGTGAGAAGAGTTCACACATTCCAAAGTAGTTTCACAGAAAGCTTCTTTATGGACTTTTTTCTGTGGATATTTCCTTTGTCACCATAGGTTTCAATGCATTCCCAAATATCCTACTGCAGATTGCACAAAAACTGTGATATCAAACTGCTCAATGAAAAGAACAGTGAAACTTTGTAAGATGAATTCGCACATCACAAAGCTGTTTTTCTTAGGCTTCTTTCCAGTTTTTATCTGAGAAAAGTTCATTTATCACCATAGGCATCAAAGGGCTCTGGAATTTTCCATTGCAGATTCCAAGAAAACAGTGTTAGCAAGCTACTCCATGAAAATAAAGGTGTAACTCTGTGAGATGAATTCACAAATCACAAAGCAGTTTCTCAGAAAGCTTCTTTCTAGATTTTATCTGAGGATATTAATTTGTCAACATAGCCTTCAATGCAGTCCAAAGTATCCCTTCTCAAATTCCCCAAAAACACTGCTAAGAAACTGTTCCATAAAGAGAATCATGAAACTCTGTGAGAAGAATTGACACATCAGCAAGTGGTTTCTCAGAAAGCTTCTTTCAAGTTTTCATATGAGACTATTTCCTTTGTCACCATATGTCTCAAAGCACTCTGAAATATTACTTTGCAGATTCCAAGAAAATAGTGTTAGCAAACTATGCAATGAAAAGAGCAGTGTAACTCTGATACATGAAATCACACATCACAAACTAGTTTCTCGGAAAGGTTCCTTCTAGTTTTTATCTGAGGATACTTCCTTCTTCACCATAGGCCTCAATGCATTCCCAAATATGACTTTACAGATTTTAGAAAAACAGTGTTAGCCAACTGTTCCATGAAAAGAAAGGTGTAAACTGTGAGATGAATTCACACATACCAAATAACTTTCTCAAAAAGCTTCTTTCTACTTATAATCTGAGTATATTTCCTTTGTAATCGTAGACTTCAATGAGATTCAAATTACCTTCTCAGATTGACGAAAAACAGTGCTAACAAACTGTGCCATGAAAAGAATTGTGTAAGTCTGTGAGATGAATTCACAAATCACAAAGCAGTTTCTCAGAAAGCTTCTTACTAGTTTTTGTCTGAGAATATTTTCTTTGTCACCATAAACTTCAATGCACTCCAAAATATACCATTGCATATTCCAAAAAACAGTGTTAGCAAACTTCTCAATGAAAAGAACAGTGTACACAGAGAGGTGAATTCATGCATCACAAAGAAATGTATCTGAAGCTTCTCTTTGGTTTTTATCTGAGGATACTTTCTTTGTCACCATAGGCTTCAATGCACTCACATATATCTATTGCAGTTTCCACGAACAGGGTCATCAAACTGCTCAATGAAAAGAATGGCATAACTCTGTGAGATGAAATTACACATCACAAAGCTGTTTCTCATAAAGATTCTTTCTAGATTTTATCTGAGGATACTTCCTTCTTTACCACATGCCTCAATGTGTTCCCAAATATTCCGTTGCAGTTTCCAGGAAAACAGTGTTTTCAAACTACTCCATGAAAAGAAAGGGTTAAATCAGTAACATGAATTCAAATAACAGAAGGAATTCTCTCAGAAAGCTTCTTTCTCTTTTTTTATCAGAGGATATTTCCTTTGTCACCATTGGCATCAATGCAAACCAAAATATCCCTTCTCAGATTACCAAAAAACACTACTACCACACTGCTTCATGAAATGAACACTGTATCTGTGTGAGATGAATTCACACATTACAAAGCAGTTTCTCTCAAAGTTTCTTTTTAGTTTTTAACTGAGAATAATTATTTTTCACTATAGACCTCAATGCAGTCCCAAATATCCCTTTGCAGATTCCACAAAAACAGTGTTAGCAAGCTACTCCATGAAAATAAAGGTGTAACTCTGTGAGATGAATTCAGATATCACCAAACCAATTTTCAGAAAGCTACTTTCTACTTTTTATGTGAAGAGCTTTTCTTGTCACTCTAGGCCTCAATGCTATCCAAAATATCCCTACTCAGACTCCCCAAAAACAGGGCTAAAATATTGTCCATGAAAAGAATTGCATACCCCTGTGAAATGAATTAATACACCACCAAGCAGTTTCTCAGAAAGCTTCTTTCTAGTTTTTATATGAATATATTTCCTTTGTCATCATAAGCTTCAATGTGCTCCAAAATATCCCATTGAAGATTCCTAGAAAACAGTGTTAGCAAACTGCTCAATGAAAACAACTGTGGAATGAATATAAACATCACAAAGAACTTTCTCAGCTTCTTTCTAGTTTTAATCTGAGGATATTGCTTTGACAACATAGGCTTCAATGCGTTCTGAAATATCCCTTCTCAGATTCCCCAAAAACAGGACTTCCAAACTGCTCCATGAAAAGAAAGGTGTAACACTGTGAGATGATTACAGAAATCACAAAACAGTTCCACAGAAGCTTCTTTCTAGTTTTTGTCTGAGTATGTTTCCTTAGTCACCAAAGGCTCCAATATGATCCAAAATATCCCTTTTCAGATTCCACAAAAACAGTGTTACCAAACTGATCCATGAAAAAGATCATGTATCTCTGTGATATGACTTAACACATCACAAAACAGTTTCTCAGAGAGCTTCTTTCTAGGTTTTATATGATGATATTTCCTTTATCTCCATAAACTTCAATGTGCTCTGACATATCCCATTGCAGATTCCAAGAAAACAGTGTTAGGAAACTGCTCAATGAAAAGAACAGTGTAACTCTGTGAGATGAATTTACACATCAGAAGGCAGTTTCTGAGAAATTTTCTCTCTAGTTTTTATGTGAGGATATTTCCTTTTCCACCATAGTTCTCAAAGCACTCACAAATATCCTTTAGAAGATTACAAAAAAACAGTTTTAGCAAACTGCTACATGAAAAGAAAGGTGTAACACTCTGAAAAGAGTTCACATATCCAAAACAACTTACTCAGAAAGCTTCTTTCTAGTTTTATCTGAGGATATTTCCTTTTTCATCATTTGCCTCAATGTGCTCGTGAATATCCTTTTACAGATTCCACTTAACTAGTGTTAGCACACTGCTCCATAAAAAGAAAAGTGTAAATCCGTGACTCGAATTCACACATTGTAAAGTAGTTTCTCAGAAAGCTTCTTTTTGGTTTTTGTAGAAGGATATTTCCTTTGTCACATTAGCCTTCAATGCTCTCCCAAATATGCTATTGCAGAGTCTACAAAAACAGTATTATTCAACTGCTCAATGAAAACAACAGTGTAACTCTGCGAGATGAATTCACACATGATGAAGAAGTTTCTCAGAAATCTTTCTGGTTTTTATTTGAGGATGTTTCCTTCTTCACCATAGGCTTCAATGTGACCCAAAATATCCCTTCTCAGATTCCCCAAAAATAGTGCTACCAAACTGTTACATGAAAAGAGTGGTGTAACTCTGTGAGATGAATTGACATATCACAGAGGGGTTTCTCAGAAAAACTTCTTTCTGGTTTTTATCTGAGTATATTTCCTTTTTCACCATATTAATTAATGCACTCCCCAATATCCCACAGCAGATAAATCAAAAAAATTGTTAGCAAATTTCTCAATGAAAAGAATGGTGTAACTCTGTGAGAAGAGTTCACACATTCCAAAGTAGTTTCACAGAAAGCTTCTTTATGGACTTTTTTCTGTGGATATTTCCTTTGTCACCATAGGTTTCAATGCATTCCCAAATATCCTACTGCAGATTGCACAAAAACTGTGATATCAAACTGCTCAATGAAAAGAACAGTGAAACTTGTAAGATGAATTCGCACATCACAAAGCTGTTTTTCTTAAGGCTTCTTTCCAGTTTTTATCTGAGAAAAGTTCATTTATCACCATAGGCATCAAAGGGCTCTGGAATTTTCCATTGCAGATTCCATGAAAACTGTGTTAGAAAACTGCTGCAGGAAAAGAAAGGTGTTATTCTGTGAGACGAATTCACACATCATGAAGAGCTTTCCCAGAATGCTTCTTTCTAGTATTTATCTGAGGATATTAATTTGTCAACATAGCCTTCAATGCAGTCCAAAGTATCCCTTCTCAAATTCCCCAAAAACACTGCTAAGAAACTGTTCCATAAAGAGAATCATGAAACTCTGTGAGAAGAATTGACACATCAGCAAGTGGTTCTCAGAAAGCTTCTTTCAAGTTTTCATATGAGACTATTTCCTTTGTCACCATATGTCTCAAAGCACTCTGAAATATTACTTTGCAGATTCCAAGAAAATAGTGTTAGCAAACTATGCAATGAAAAGAGCAGTGTAACTCTGATACATGAAATCACACATCACAAACTAGTTTCTCGGAAAGGTTCCTTCTAGTTTTATCTGAGGATACTTCCTTCTTCACCATAGGCCTCAATGCATTCCCAAATATGACTTTACAGATTTTAGAAAAACAGTGTTAGCCAACTGTTCCATGAAAAGAAAGGTGTAAACTGTGAGATGAATTCACACATACCAAATAACTTTCTCAAAAAGCTTCTTTCTACTTATAATCTGAGTATATTTCCTTTGTAATCGTAGACTTCAATGAGATTCAAATATACCTTCTCAGATTGACGAAAAACAGTGCTAACAAACTGTGCCATGAAAAGAATTGTGTAAGTCTGTGAGATGAATTCACAAATCACAAAGCAGTTTCTCAGAAAGCTTCTTACTAGTTTTTGTCTGAGAATATTTTCTTTGTCACCATAAACTTCAATGCACTCCAAAATATACCATTGCATATTCCAAAAAACAGTGTTAGCAAACTTCTCAATGAAAAGAACAGTGTAACACAGAGAGGTGAATTCATGCATCACAAAGAAATGTATCTGAAAGCTTCTCTTTGGTTTTTATCTGAGGATACTTTCTTTGTCACCATAGGCTTCAATGCACTCACATATATCCTATTGCAGTTTCCACGAACAGGGTCATCAAACTGCTCAATGAAAAGAATGGCATAACTCTGTGAGATGAAATTACACATCACAAAGCTGTTTCTCATAAAGATTCTTTCTAGATTTTATCTGAGGATACTTCCTTCTTTACCACATGCCTCAATGTTTCCCAAATATTCCGTTGCAGTTTCCAGGAAAACAGTGTTTTCAAACTACTCCATGAAAAGAAAGGGTTAAATCAGTAACATGAATTCAAATAACAGAAGGAATTCTCTCAGAAAGCTTCTTTCTCTTTTTTTATCAGAGGATATTTCCTTTGTCACCATTGGCATCAATGCAAACCAAAATATCCCTTCTCAGATTACCAAAAAACACTACTACCACACTGCTTCATGAAATGAACACTGTATCTGTGTGAGATGAATTCACACATTACAAAGCAGTTTCTCTCAAAGTTTCTTTTTAGTTTTTAACTGAGAATAATTATTTTTCACTATAGACCTCAATGCAGTCCCAAATATCCCTTTGCAGATTCCACAAAAACAGTGTTAGCAAGCTACTCCATGAAAATAAAGGTGTAACTCTGTGAGATGAATTCAGATATCACCAAACCATTTTCAGAAAGCTACTTTCTACTTTTTATGTGAAGAGCTTTTCTTGTCACTCTAGGCCTCAATGCTATCCAAAATATCCCTACTCAGACTCCCCAAAAACAGGGCTAAAATATTGTCCATGAAAAGAATTGCATACCCCTGTGAAATGAATTAATACACCACCAAGCAGTTTCTCAGAAAGCTTCTTTCTAGTTTTTATATGAATATATTTCCTTTGTCATCATAAGCTTCAATGCGCTCCAAAATATCCCATTGAAGATTCCTAGAAAACAGTGTTAGCAAACTGCTCAATGAAAACAACTGTGGAATGAATATAAACATCACAAAGAACTTTCTCAGCTTCTTTCTAGTTTTAATCTGAGGATATTTGCTTTGACAACATAGGCTTCAATGCGTTCTGAAATATCCCTTCTCAGATTCCCCAAAAACAGGACTTCCAAACTGCTCCATGAAAAGAAAGGTGTAACACTGTGAGATGATTACAGAAATCACAAAACAGTTCCACAGAAAGCTTCTTTCTAGTTTTTGTCTCAGGATATTTCCTTTGTCACCATAAACTTCAATGCACTCTGAAATATCCCATTTCAGATTCCAAGAAAACAGTGTTAGCAAATTGATCAATGAACAGAACAGTGTAACGCTGTGAGATGAATTCACACATCACAAAGCGGTTACTCAGAAAGCGTCTTTTTTGTTTTTCTATGAGGACAGTTCCTTTGTCACCATATTGTTCATTGCACTCCCAAATATTCTGTTGCAGACTCCACGGAAACAGTGTTATCAAAAGGCTCAAAGAAAAGCATGGCTTAGCTCGGTGAGATGAAATCACCAATCACAAAGCAGTTTCTCAGAAAGCTTCTTTCTAGATTTTATCTGAGGATATTTCCTTTTTCAACAAAGACTCAATGTGCTCCCAAATATCCCCTTGCAGATTCCACAAAAACAGTGTTTGCAATCTGCTCCATGGAAAGAAAGGTGTATCTCTGTGAGATGATTTCTCGCTTCACAAATCTTTCACAGATAGCTTCTTTCTAGTTTTTATCTGAGATTATTTCTTTAGTTACCATAGACTTCATGACGATCCAAATTATCCCTTCTCGGATTCCCCAAAAACAGTGCTACCAAACTGATCCATGAAAGGAATCATGTAACTCTGTGAGATGATTTAACATATCATAAAGCAGTTTCTTAGAGGACATCTTTCTAGTTTTTATATGAGGATATTTCCTTTCTCACCATAAACTTCAATATGCTCCAAAATATGCCATTGTAGATACCAAAAAAAAACCAGTGTTATCAAACTGCTACATGAAAAGAACAGTCTAACTGTGCCTTGTTTTCAAACATCACAAAGTAGATTCTCAGAAAGCTTCTTTCTAATTTTTCTATGAGGATATGTCCTTTTCCACTACAGGCCTCAATGCGCTCCCAAATATCCCTTTGCAGATTCCATGAAAACAAGGTTAGCAAATTTATTCATGAAAAGTAAGGTGTAACTCTGTGAGATGAATTCACACATCACAAATAACTTTCTCAGAAAGCTTCTTTCAGTTTTTATGTAAGGATAATTCCTTGTTCACCACTGGACTCAATGCGCTACCAAATAGCCCTTTGCAGATTCCACGAAAACAGTGTTAGGAAAATGCTGCTTGAAAATAAAGGTGTAACTCTTTGAGATGAATTCACACATCATGAGGAACTTTCTCAGAAAGCTTATTTCTGGTTTTTATCTGAGAATATTACCTTTGTGAACATAGGCTTCAATGTGCTCCCAAATATCTTATTGCAGATTTCATGAAAACAGTGTTAGCCTACTATTCAATGAAAAGAATGGTGTAACTCTGTGAGATGAATTCACACATCACAAAAAACTTTCACAGAAAGCCTCTTTCTAGTTTTTATCTGAGTATATTTCCTTTGTCACCATAGGCTTCAATGTGATCCAAAATATACCTTCTCAATTTCCCCTAAAACAGTGCTACCAAACTGATCCATGAAAAGAATCACGTATTTCCTTTGATACCATATGCTTCAATGAGATCCAAAGTATACCTACTCAGGTACAACAAAAACAGTGCTACCAAACTGTTCCATGGAAAGAGTGGTATAACCATGTTAGATGAATTTACACATCACAAAGCAGTTTCTCAGAAAGCTTCTTTCTAGTTTTTACCTGAGTATATTTCCTTTTTCTCTAGAGGCCTCAACTCGCTCCCAAGTATCTCTTTGTAGATTCCACAAAAACAGTGTTAGCACACTGCTCCATGAAAAGAAAGGTGTTACTCTGTGAGATGAATACATGAATTACAAGGAAGTTTCTCAGAAAGTTTCTTTCAGGTTTTTATGTGAGGATATTTCCTCTGTCACCATAGGCTTCGATGCCATCTAAAATATCCCTTCTCAAATTCGCCGTAAACAGTGCTTAAAAACTGACCCATGAAAAGAATCGTGTGTCTCTGTGACATGAATTAGCACATCACAAAGTGCTTTCTCAGAAAGCTTTCTAGCTTTTATATGAGGTATTTCTTTTGTCAAACTAAACTTCAAAGTACTCCAAAATATCCCACTGCAGATTCTAAGAAAACAGAGTTAGGAAACTGCTCAATGAAAAGAATTGTGTAACTCTGTGATATGAATTTACACATCACAAAGAACTTTCTCAGAAAGCTACCCTCTAGTTTTTATCTGAGGATATTTCCTTTGTCACTGTAGATTTCAATGCAATCCAAAACATCACTTCTCAGATTCCCCAAAACAGTGCAACCAAACTGATCCAGAAAAGAATCATGTAACTCTGTTAGATGAATTCATAAATCACAAAGCAGTTTCTCAGACAGTATTTTCGAGTTTTTGTCTGAGGATAATTCCTTTTTCACTGTGTCAAGGTGCTCTGAAATATCCCATTGCACATTCCAAGAAAACAGTGTTAACAATCTGCTCAATGAAAAGAACAGTGTAACTCTGTGAATTGAATTCACACTTCACAAAGCAGTTTCTCAGAAATCTTCTTTTCGGTTTTTCTGTGAGGATATTCCTTTGTCAACATGGGCTTCGATGCACTCCCAAATACCCTATTGCAGATTCCATGAAAACAGTGTTGTCAAACTCCTCAATGCAAAGAGTGGTGTAACTCTGTGAGATGAATTCACATATCACAAAGCAGTTTCTCAAAAAACTTCGTTCTATTTTTTATCTGAGGATACTTCCTTTTTCACAATAGGCCTCAATACCCTCCCAAATATCCCTTTGCAGATTCAACGAGAACAGTGTTAGCAAACTGCTCCACGAAAGAAAATGTGTAACTCTGTGAGATGAACTCACACATCACAATAACTTTCTCAGAAAGCTTCTAGTTTTTATTTAAAGATATTTCCTTTTTCACTATATTCCTCAAAGTGCTCCCAAATATTCCATTGCAGATCCACAAAAAAAGTGTTAGCAAATGGATCAATGAATAACAACGTGTAAATCTGTGACATGAAATCGGGAACCACAAAACAGTTTCCCAAAACTCTTCTTTTTGGTTTTTGTCTAAGGTTATTTCCTTTGTCACCATAGACTTCAATGTGATCCAATTTATCCCTTCTCAGATTCCCGACAAATAGTGCTATGAAACTGCTCCATGAAGAAATGGTGTAACTCTGTGAGATGAATTCACATATCACAAAGCTATTTCTCAGAAAGCTCCTTTCTGGCTTTTATCTGAGGATATTTCCTTTTTAACCACATTCCTCAATGTGCTCCAGACTATCCCATTGCAGATTCCATGAAAAAAATGTTAGCAAACTGCTCAATCAAAGGAAAAGTGTAACTATGTGAGATGAATTCACATCTCACAAAACAGTTTCTCAGAAAGTTTCTTTCCCGTTTTTTTCTGAGGATATATCCTTCTTCACCACAGGCCTCAATGCGCTGGTGAATATCCCTTTGTGGATTCCAGGAAAATAGTGTTAGCAAATGACTCCACGAAAGGAAAGGTGTAAATCTGTGACATGAATTCACATATCACCAAGCAGTTTCTCAGAAATCTTGTTTTTGGTTTATGACTGAGGATGTTTCCTTTATCACAATAGGCTTCAATGTGCTCCCAAATATCCTATTGCAGATTCAATGAAAACAGTGTTAGCAAACTGTTCCAATAAAGCAATCGTGTAACTCTGTTAGAGGAGTTCACACATCACAAAGGAGTTTTTCAGAAAGCTTCTTTCTGCTTTTTATCTGAGGATATTATCTATATCAACATAGGCTTCAATGTGATCCAAAGTATCACTTCTCAGTTTTCCCAAAAACAGTGCTAGTAAACTGATCCATGAAAACAATCATTTAACTCTGTTAGATGAATTAACATATCACAAAGTGGTTTCTCAGAAATCATCTTTCTAGTTTTTATATGAGAATATTTCCTTTGTCACCATAAGCTTCTGTGCACTCTGAAATATGCCAATGCAAATTCAAAAAAAACAATGTTATCAAACTGCTCAATGAAAAGAGTGGTGTACTCTGTGAGATGCATTCACAAATCACAAAGCAGTTTATCAGAAACCTTCTTTCTAGTTTTTATCTGTGTATATTTTCTTTTTAACTATAGGCCTCAATGTGCTCCCAATTATCCCTTTGCAAATTCCAGTAAGGCAGTGTTAGCAAACTGCTCCACAAAAAGGAAGGTTTAACTCTGTGAGATGTATTCACTCATCAAAAAGAATTTCCTCAGAAAGCTTCTTTTTAGTTTTTATCTGAGGATAGTTCCTTTGTCTCCATAGGCTTCAATGTGCTCCCAAATATCCTATTCCAGACTTCCACGGAAACACAGTTAGCAAACTGCTCCATGAAAACAACCGTGTAACACTGTTAGATGAATGCACATGTCACAAAGGAGTTTCTCAAAAAGTTTATTTTTGTGTTTATCTGAGTATATATCTTGTGTCATTATAGGATTCAACATGCTCGCAAATATCCCCTTGAAGATTCCATGAAACCAGTGTTATCAAACAGTGCAATGTAAAGAATGGTTTAACTCTGTGAGATGAATTCACACATAAAAAAGCAGTTTACCAGAAGTCGTCTTTCTAGTTTTTATCTGAAGATATTTCATTTTTCACTGTAGGCCTCTATGTGCTCCCAAATATCCCTTCACAGAATCCACAAAAATAGCATTATTAAACTGCTCAATGAAAAGAACAGTGTAACAATGTGAGATGAATTCACACATCACAAAGTATCTTCTCAGAAAGCTTCTTTCTAGCTTTTATCTGAGGATATTAACTTTGTTACCATAGGTTTCAATGCAATCCAAAATATCCCTTTGCAGATACCCCAAAAATAGTGCTACCAAGCTGATCTAAGAAAGGATCATATAAATATGTGAGGTGAACTGATGCATCACAAAGTGGCTTCTCAGAAAGGTTCTTTCTACTTTTTCTATGAGGATATTTCCTATGTCAACATAAGCTTCAAGCAGCTTTGAAATATCCCATTGCAGATTCCAAGAAAAGAGTGTTACCAAAGTGCTACATGAAAAGAACAGTGTAACATTGTGTGGTGAATTCACACATTGCAAAGCAATTTCTCAGAAAGCCTCTTTCTAGTTTTTATCTGAGGATAATTTCTTTTTCACTATAGGACTCCATGCGGTCCAAATATCCCTAGCAGATTCCACGGAAATGGTGTGAGGAAACAAATCAGTGAAATAAATTATACAACTCTGTGAAATGAATTCACACATCAAAAAGTTATTTCTCAGAAAGCTTCTTTCTAGTTTTTATCCGAGTATATTTACGTTTTCACCATAGGCCTCAAGGTGCTCCCAAATATCCCTTTGCAGTTTCCATGAAAACAGTGTTAGCAAACGACTCCATGAAAAGAAAGGTGAAACTGTGTGACATGAATTCACATATCCTAAACAACTTTGTAAGAAAGATTCTTTCTGATTTTTAGCTGCGGATATTTCCTTTGTCACCACAGGTTTCAATGCAATCCAAAATATACCTTCTGAAATTCCCCAAATACAGTGCTACCAAACTGATACATGAAAAGAATCGTGTAACTCAGTGAGATAAATTAGCACATCACAAAGCAGTTTCTCTGATAGCTTCTTTCTACTTTTTCTATGAGGATATTTCCTACATCACTGTAAGCTTCAATGCGCTCTGAAATATCCCATTTCAGATTCCAAGAAAACAATGTTAGCAAACTGCTCAATGAAAAGAACAGTGCAACACTGTGAGATGAATGCACACATCACAAAGCAGTTTCTCAGAAAGCTTCTTTCAACTTTTTATATAAGGATATTTCCTATTTTACCATAGGCCTCAATGCACTCCCACATATCCCTTTTCAGATTCCATGACAACAGGGTTAGGAAACTGCTCAATGGAAAGAACATTGTAACTCTGTGAGACGAACTCACATATCAAAACGCAGTATCTCATGAAGATTCTTTCTTGCTTTTATCTGAAGATATTTCCTTTTTCACCATAGGTGTCAATGCACTCCCAATTATTCCTTTGCAGATTACACGAAAACGGTGTTAGCCAACTGCTCTATGATAAGAATGGTGTATCTACGTGAGATGAATTCACACATCACAAAGCAGTTTCTCAGAAAGCTTCTTTCTAGTTTTTATCTGAGGATATTTCCTTTTTGTAGTCCTCAGTGGGCTCCTAAATATCTCATGGCAGATTCCACAAAATCAGTGTTAGCAAACTTCTTCAGGAAAGAAAGATGTAGCTCTGTGAGATGAATTCACATATCACAAAGAACATTCTCAGAAAGCTTCTTTCTAGTTTTTATCTGAGACTATTTCCTTTGTCACCATAGGCTTCAATGTGATCCATAATATCACTTCTCCGATTCCCCAAAAACAGTGCTACCAATCTGCTCGATGAAAAGAATCATGTTATTCTATTAGATGAGTTCACAAATCAAAGAGCAGTTTCTCAGAAAGCTTCTTTCAAGTTTTTGTCTGAGGATATATCCTTTTTCACCGTAAGCTTCAATGCACCCCAAAATATCCCATTGCAGATTCCAATAAAACAGTGTTAGTAAACTGCTCAATGAAAACAGCAGTGTAACTCTGGGAGATGAATTCACAGATCACAAAGCTGTTTCTCAGAAGGCTCCTTTCTAGTTTTTGTATGACAATATTTCCTTTGTCACCATGAACTTGAATGCGCTCCAAAACATCCCATTGCAGATTCCAAGAAAACAGTGTTAGTAAACCGTTAAAGTAAAAGAACAGTGTAACTCTGGGAGATGAATTCACACATCACAAAGCAGGTTCTCAGACAGCTTCTTTCCAGGTTTTATCTGAGGATAATTAATTGTCACCATAGGCTTCAATACAGTACAAAATATCCTTTCTCAGGTTACCCCAAAACAGTTCTACCAAACTGATCCATGAAAAGAATCATGTAACACCATGAGACAAATTAACAAATCACAATGTGGTTTCTCAGACAATGTCGTTCTGGTTTTTATATGAGGATTTTCCTTTATCACTATAGGCTTCAATGCAATACAAAATATCCCTTCTCAGATTCCCCCAAAACAGTGCTACAAAAAAAGAAAAGAATCATGCTCCATGAAAAGAATCATGTAACTGTGTGAGGTTAATTCACGTATCACAAAGCAGTTTCTCAGAAAGCTTCTTTCTAGCTTTTGTCTAAGGATATTTCCTTTGTCACACTAAGCATCAATGAACTGCGAAATATCCCGTAGCATATTCCAAGAAAACAGTGTTAGCAAACTGCTGAATGAAAAGAACAGTGTAACTCTGTAATATGAATTCTCACATCACAAAGCAGTTTCTCAGATAGCTTGTTTTTGGTTTTTATCTGAGGATATTTCGTTTGTCACCATTGGCTTTAATGTGCTCACTAATGTCCTATTGCAGATTCCACAAAAACAGTTTTAGCAAATTGCTCAGTGAAAAGAACTGTGTAACTCTGTGAGTTGAGTTCCTACATTACAAATAACTTTCTCAGAAAACTCCTTTCTAGTTTTTATTGGAGGATATTCCCTTAGTCAACATAGGCTTTAATGCAACGCAAAATATCCCTTCTCAGATTCCCAAAAAACAGCACTACAAAACTGATCCATGAAAAGAATCTTGCAGCTCTGTGAGATGAATTAATGCATCAGAAAGCGATTTCTCAGAAAGCTTCTTTCTAGTTTTTATAAGAGGATATTTACTTTGTCACCATAAGCTTCAATGTCCTACAAAATATCCCCTTGCAGATTCCAAAAAAACAGTGTTACCAAATTGCTCAATGAAAAGGACAGTGTAATTCTTTGTCATGAATTCACACATCACAAAGCAGTTTCTGTGAAAGTTTTCTAGGTTTGTCTGAGGATATTTCCTTTTTCACAACAATCTTCAATGTGCTCCGAAATATGCCATTGTAGATTCCAAGGAAACAGTGTTAGCAAGCTGCTCCATGAAAACAACAGTGAAACTCTGTGCTTTGAATTCAAACATCACAGAGGTGATTCTCAGAAAGCTTCTTTCTAGTTTTTCTATGAGGATATTTCGTTATTCACTATAGGCATCAATGCACTTCCAAATATCCATTTGCAGATTCTACAAAAACACTGTTAGCAAACTTCTACATGAAAAGAAAGGTGTAAATCTGTGAGATAAATTCACACATCACAAAGAACTTTCTCAGAAAGCTTCTTTATAATTTTTATCTGACAATATTTCCCTTGTCAACATAGGCTTGAATGTGATCAAAAATATCTCTTCTCAGAATCCCAGAAACAGTGCTATCAAACTGATCCATGAGAAGAATCGTGTAACACTGTGTGATGAACTCTCAAATAACAAAGTAGTTTCTCAGAATGTTTCTTTCTAGTTTTTGTCTGAGGATATTTACTTTTTCACAATAAACTTCAATGCGCTCTGAAATATCCCATTGTAGATTACAAGAAAACAGTGACAGTAAACTGCTCAATGCAAAGAACAATGTAAGTCTGTGAGTTGAATTCACACATCGCAGAGCAGTTTCTCAGAAAGACTCTTTTTGGTTTTTCTATGGGAATATTTGCTTTGTCACCATAGACTTCAATGCACTCCCAAATATCCTATTGCAGTTTCCAAGAAAACAGTGTTAGCAAACTACACAATGAAATGAACAGTGCAACTCTCTGAGATGAATTCATGCATCACATAGCAGTTTCTCAGAAAGCTTCCTTCTAAATTTTATCTGAGGATATTTCCTTTGTCACCATAGGCCTCAATGCGCTCCAAAATATCCCGTTGCAGATTCCACAAAAACAGTGCAGCAAACTGCTCCATGAAAATAAACTTGCAAAACTGTGAGATGAATTCCCACATCTCTAACAACTTTCTCAGGAAGATTCTTTCTAGTTTTTATCTGAGAATATTTTTTTATTCACCGTAGGCTTCAATGCAATCCAAAACAACCGTTCTCAGATTCCCCAAAACAGTGCTATTAAAGCGATCCATGAAAAGTGTCGTGTAACTCTGTGAGACGAATTAACACATAATAAAGCAGTTTCTCAGAAAGTATGTTTCTAATTTTTGTCTGAGGATATTTCCTTATTTACAATTAGTTTCAATGCACTCTGAAATATCTCATTGCAGATTCCAAGAAAACAGTGTTAACAAATTACTCAATGAAAAGAGCAATGTAACTCTGTGCAATGTATTTCCACATCACTACGCAGTCTCTCAGAAAATTTTTCTTCGGTTTTTATCTGAGGACATTTCCTTTGTTACCACAATCTTCAATGAGCTCCCAAATATCCTATTGCAGATTCCACAAGAAAAGTGTTATCAAACTGCTCATTGAAAAGAACGGTGTATCCCTGTGTGGTGAACTCACACATGACAAAGCAGTTTCTCAGAAAGCTTTTCTTTCCTTTTTTTCTGAGGATATTTCCTTTTTTACCATAGGCCTCGGTGCACTCCAAAATATATCTTTGCAAATTCCATGAAAACAGTGTTAGCAAACTGACCCATAAAAAGAAAGGTGTAACTCTGTGAGATGCATTCACACATCACAAAGAAGTTTCTCAGAAAGCTTCTTTCCAGTTTTTATCTGAGGATATTTCCTTAGTCTCCATAGGCTTCAATGCAAACCAAAATATGCCTTCTCATATTCTCCAAAAACGGTGCTGCCAAACTGATCCATGAAAAGTATCGTGTAACACTGTGAGATGAATTAACACATCAGAAAGCAGTTTCTCAGAAAGCTTCTTTCTAGTTTTTAAATGAGGATATTTTATTTGTCACCATAAGCTTCCATGTGCTCTGATAAGACTCATCTCAGATTCCAAGAAAACAGTGTTACCAAACTGCTCAATGAAAAGAACAGTTTAACTTTGTGAGATGATTTCACACATCACAAAGCAGTTTCTCAGAAAGCTTCTTTCTAGTTTTTATCGGAGGATAAACCCTTTTCAATCATAGGACTCAATGCACTCGCAAATAACTCTTTGCAAATTCCACGAAAACAGTGTTACCAAATCGCTCCATGAAAAGAAATGTGTAACTCTGTGAGGTGAATTCACACATCACAGAGAACTTTCTCTGAAAGCTTCTTTCTAGTTATTATCTGAAGATATTTCCTTTGTCACCAAATGCTTCAAGGCCATCCAAAATATCCCTTCTCAGATTCCACAAAAACAGCACTACCAAATTTCTCCATGTAAGTAATCATATAACCACGTGAAATGAATTCACACATCACAAGGCAGTTTCTTAGAAAACTTCTTCCTTTTTTCTTCTTTCAGTGGATATTTCCTTTGTCACCATAAGATTGAATGCAATCCAAAATATCCCTTCTCAGATTCCCCAGAAACATTGCTAGTAAACTGTTCCATGAAAAGAGTCGTGTAACTCTGTGGGGTGAATTAACACATCACAAAGTGGTTTCTTAGAAAGCTTCTTTGTAGTTTTTAAATGAGGATATTTTCTTTGTCACCGTAAGCTTCCATGCACTCTGATATGACTCATCTCAGATTCCAAGAAAACAGTGTTAGCAAACTACTCAATGAAAAGGGCAGTTTAACTCTTTGAAGTGAATTCACATATCACAAAGAACTTTCTCAGGAAGATTCTTTCCAGTATTTATTTAAGGACATTTCCTTATTCCCCATAGGCCTCAATGCACTGCCAAATATCCCTTTGTAAATTCCACGAAAACAGTGTTAGCAAGCTGCTCCATGAAAGGAAAGGTGCAACATGTGTGATGAATTCCCACATCACAAAATAGTTTCTCAGAAAACTTCTTTATAATTGTTATCAGGGGATATTTCCTATGTCACCACAGGCTTCAATGCGATCCAAAATATCCCTTCTCAGATTCCGCAAAACAATGCTACCAAGCTGCTCTTTGAAAAAATTTATGTAATTCTGTGAATTGAATTCACACACCACAGAGCAGTTTCTCAAAAAGCTTCTTTCTAGTTTTTGTCTGGGGATAAATCTTTTTTCACTATTGGCCTCAATGTGCTCCCAAATATCCCTTTGCAGATTCCACAAAAACAGTGTTAGCAAACTGCTCAATGAAGAGAAAGATGTAACTCTCTGAAATGAATTCTCACATCACAAAGAACTTTCTCATAAAGCTTCTTTCAAGTTTTTATCTGAGGATATTTTCTTTGTTACCATAGGCTCCAAAGCAATAAAAAATATCCTTCTCATATTCCCTAAAAACAGTGCTAACAGATTGATTCATGAAAAGCATCATGAAATGCTGTGAGATGAATTAACACATCTCAAGCAGTTTGTCAGAAACCTTATTTCTCGTTTTTACCTGAAGATATTTCCTTTGTCACCATACCCTTCAATGTGACCCATAATATCACATTGTAGATTCCAAGAAAACAGTTTTAGCATACTGCTCAATGAAAAGAACAGTACAATTCTGTGAAATGAATTCATACATTACAAAGTAGTTTCTCAGAAAGATATTTTTTGTTTTTTATCTGAGGATATTTCCTTTGTCACTATAGGCTTCAATGCGCTCCCAAATATCCTATTGCAGATTAAGTGAAAACTGTGTTGTCAACGTGCTCAATGAAAAGAATGGTGTAACCCTGTGAGATGAATTAATACATCACAAATGGTTTATCAGAAAGCTTCTTTCTAGTTGTTATATGAGGATATTTCCTTTTCCAATATAAACTCCAAAGTGCTCTGAAATATCCCATTGTAGATTCCAAGAAAACAGTGTTAGCAAACTGCTCAAGGAAAGGAACAGTGTAACTCTGTGAGATGAATTCTCACATCACAAAGAAGTTTCTCATAAAGGTTCTTTTTGGTTTTATCTGAGGATATTTCCTTTGTCATTGTAGGCTTCATTAAACAGCCAAATATCCTATTGTAGATTCCAAGAAAACAGTGTTATCAAACTACACAATATAAAGAATGGTGTAACTGTGTGAGATGAATTCACACATCACAAAGCAGCTTCTCAGAAAGCTTCTTTCCAGTTTTTTTCCTGAGGATATTTTGTTTTTCACCATATGCCTCAACACACTCCCAAGTATCCCTTTCAAGATTCCATGCAAACTGTGCAAGCAAGCTCTTCCTTGTAAAGAAAGTTGTAACTCTTTGAGATGAAATCACACATTGCAATGAACTTTCTCAGAAAGCTTCTTTCCCGTCTTTACTTGAGGTTATCTCCTTTGTCATTATAGGCTTCAAGGAGATCCACAAAATCACTTCTCAAATTCCCCAAAGCAGTGCTACCAAACTGCTCCATGAAAAGTATCATGTAACTCTGTGAAATGAAATTACACACCACAAAGCAGTTTCTCAGAAAGCTTCTTTCTAGTTTTTATCTGATGATATTGACTTTGTCACCATAGGCTTCAATGCAAACCAAAATATCACTTCTCAGATTTCCCCAAAAAAGTACTACCAAACTTCCCCATGTAAAGAATTGTGTAACTCTATGAGATGAGTTCACAAATCACAAAGCAGTTTCTCAGAAACCTTCTTTCTAATTTCTGTCTGAGGATATTTCCTTTGTCATCATAAGCTTCAAGGTGCTCCGAAACATCCCATTGTAGATTTCAAGAAAGCAGTGTTAGCAAACAGTTAATGAAAATTCCAGTGTAACTCTGTGAGATGAATTCCCACATCACAAACAATTTCTCAGAAAGATTCTTTCCAGTTTTTATCTGAGGGTATATCCTTTTTCACCATCGGCTTCAATGTGATCCAAAATATCCCTTTGCGGATTCCACAAAAACAGTGTTAACAAACTGCTCCATGAAAAGAAAAGTGTAACTCTGTGGGATGAATTTACATATCACTAAGTGGTTCTCAGAAAGCTTCTTTCCAGTTTTTATATGAGGATATTTCCTTTGTCACCATAGGCTTCAATGTGATCCAAAATATCCTTACTCAGATTCCCCCAAAGCACTAATCCATGGAAAGATTAATCCATGGATTAATGGCAAACTAATCAATTAAAAGAACCATGAATCTCTGTGAGATGAATTAAAACATCACAAAACGCTTTCTCAGAAAACTTCATTCTAGTTCTATGTGATATTTTTTCCTGCGTCACCATAAGCTTCTATGCACTCTGAAACATCCCATTGCAGATTTAAAGAAAACAGTGTTTACAAACTGCTCAATGAAAAGAATGGTGTAACTACATGAGATGAATTCTCGCATCATAAAGCAGTTTCTCAGAAAGCTTCTTTCTTGTTTTTATCTGAGGATATTTGCTTTTTCACTATAGGCCTCAATGTGCTCCCAAATATCCCTTTTCAGATTCCACAAAAACAGTGTTAGCAAACTTCTTCATGAATAGAAAGGTGTAACTCTATGATATGAATTCACATATAAGAAAGAAGTTTCTCAGAAAACTTCTTAGTTTTCATCTGAGGAGATTTCCTTTGTCATCAAAGTCTTCAATGCCATCCAAAATATCCCCTTTAAGATTCATCAAAAACAGTGCTACCAAACTGCTCCATGAAAAGAAAGATGTAACTCTGTGATATGAATTCATATATCACAAAGAAGTTTCTCAGGAAGTTTCTTTCTAGTTTTTGTCTGAGGATATTTCCTTTGTCACTATAGGCCTCAATGTGCTTAAATATATCCCATTGCATATTCTGAGAAAACAGTGTTAGCAAACTGCTCAATGAAAAGAACAGTGTAATTCTGTGAGATGAATTAACACATCACAAAGCAGTTTCTCAGAAAGCTTCTCTCTATTTTTTATATGAGCATAATTCCTTTGTCAACATAAACTTCAATGAGCTCCTAAATATCCCATTGTAGATTCCACGAAAACAGTTTTAGCAAACTGCCCATGGAAAAGAACAGTGAAACTCTGTGAGATGAATTCACACGTCATAAACCAGCTTCTCGGAAAGCTTCTTTCTAGTTTTTCTATGAAAATACGTCCTTTTTCACCATAGGCCTCAATGTGCTCCCAAATATCCCCTTGCAGATTGCACAAAAAAAAATTAGAAAAGAGCTCCATATAAAGAAACATGTAATGCTGTGAGATGAATTCACACATCAGAAAGACGTTTCTCAGTAAGATTCTTTCTAGTTTTTACCTGAGGATATTTTCTTTGTCACCATAGGCTTCAATGCAATCCAAAATATGCCTTTTCAGGTTCCCCAAAAACAGTGCTACCAAAGTGATCCAATGAAAAGAATGGTGCAACTCTGTGAGATGAACTCACACATCACAAAGCAGTTTCTCATAAATCTTCTTTCTAGTTAATATCTGAGGATATTCCCTTTCTCACAACAAGCTCTAATGCACTCCCGAATATTACTTTGCAAATTCCATAAAAACAGTGTTAGAAAACTGTTCCATGAAAAGAAAGGTATAACTCTGTGAGATGAATTTACACATAATAGGGAACTTTCTCAGAAATCTTTTTTCCAGTTTTTATCTGAGGATATTTGATTTTCCACCATAGGACTCAATGCCCCCCCAAATATCCCTTTGCAGAGTCCAGGAAAAGAGTGTTATCAAAGTTCTACATGAAAAGAAAAATGTAACTCTGTGAGATGAATTCACACATCGCAAAGCAGTTTCTCATAAAGATTCTTTCTACTGATTATTTGAGGATATTTCCTATTTCACTAAATGAATCAATGCACTCCCAAATATCCCTTTGCAGATTCCACAAAAATAGTGTTAGCAAACTTCTCCTTGAAAAAAAATGATGTAACTCTGTTAGATGAAATCATATATCACAAAAAACTTTCTCAGAAACTTTTTTTTAGTTTTTTTCTGAGGATATTTCCTATGTAACTGTAAGATTCAAAGCAATCCAAAATATACTATTGTAGATTCCAGTAAAGCAGTGTTACTAAACTGTTCGATGAAAGCAATGGTGTAACTTTGTGAGATGAATTCACACATCACAAAGTAGTTTCTCAGAAAGCTTCTTTCTAGTTGTTAACTGAGGATATTTCCTCTGTCACCACATGCTTCGATGCAGTTCAAAATATCCCTTCTCAGATTCCCCAAAACCAGTGCCACAAAACTGCTCAATGAAAAGAAAGGTGTAACAATGTGAGATGAATTCACATATCACAAAGAAGCTTCTCAGAAATCTTCTTCCTAGTTTTATCTGAGGATATTTCCTTAATCACCATAGACTTCAATACGATTAAAAATATCCATTCTCCATTCCTCAAAAACAGTGCTACCAAACTGCTCAATGAAAAGAATTGTGAACTCTGTGAGATGAATTAACATATCACAAAGTGATTTCTTACAATATTTCTTTCCAGTTTTAGCATGAGGATATTTCTTTGGCACCATAAGCTTCAACACACTCTGAAATATCCCATTGCAGATTCTAAGAAACAGTGTTAGCAAACGGCTCAATAAAATGAACAATGTAACTCTGTGAGATGAATTCTCACATCACAAAACAGTTTCTCAGAAAGCTTCTTTCTAGCTTTTATCTGAGAATATTTCCCTTTTCACTATATGCTTCAATGTGATCCCAAAATATCCCTTTGCAGATTCCATGAAAGTAGTGTTAGCAAACTGTTCCATGAACAGAAAGGTGTAACTCTGTGAGATGAATTCACACATCAGAAAGATCTTTCTCAGAAAAATTCTCTCTAGTTTTCATCTGGGGATATTTTCTTTGTCACCATATTCTTCAATGCAATCCAAAATATCCCTTCTCAGATTACTCAAAAACAGTACTACCAAGCTGATCCATGAAAACAATCATGAAAATCCATATGATGAATTAACACATCATAAAGCAGTTTCTCAGAAAACTTCTTTCCCATTTTTACCCGAGGATATTTCCTTTCTCACCATAGGCCACATTGCCCTCCCAAATATTCCTCTGCAGATTCCACAAAAACAGTACAGTGTTAGCAAAGTGCTCCAAGAAAAGAAACATGTAACTCTGTGAGATGAATTAATACACAACAAAGTGGTTTCTCTGAAAGTTTCTTTCCATTTTTTATATGAGGATAATTCCTGTGTCACCATAGGCTTCAAAGTGATAAAAAAAAATCCCTTCTCAGATTCCCCAAAAACACTGCTAGCAAACTGATTCATGAAAAGGATTGTGTAGCTGTGTGGGATGAATTAACACATCACAAAACGGTTTCTGAGAAAGCTTCTTTCTGGTTTTTATATGATATTATTTAATTTGTCACCATAACCATTAATGTGCTCTGAAAACCCCCATTGCAGATTCCAAAAAAACAGTGTTGGCAAACTGCTTAATGAAAAGAATAGTGTAACTCTGTAAGATGAATTCACACATCACAAAGGAGTTTCTGAGAAAGCTTCTTTCTAGTTTTTATCTGAAGAATTTTCCTTTATCACCATAGGCCTCAATGCACTCCAAAATATTCCTTTGCAGATTCCACAGAAACAGTGCTAAGAAACTCCTCCATGAAAAGAAAAGTGAAACTCTGTGAGATGAATTCACACATCACAAAGAAGTTTCTCAGAAAGCTTCTTTCTAGTTTTTATCTGAGGGTATTTCATTTGTCACCATAGGCGTCAATGCATTCCATATATATACCTTCTCAGGTTCCTCAAAAACAGTGCTACCAAACTGATCCATGAAAAGAATCCTGTAACTCTGTAAGATGAATTAACAAACCACAAAGCCGTTTCACACAAAATTTCTTTCTAGTTGTTTTCTGAGGATATTTATTTTGTGAAAATTAGATTTAATACACTCCAAAATATTCCATTGCAGATTCCGAGAAAGCAGTGGTTACAAATTGCTCAATGAAAAGAACAGTGTAACTCTGTGAGATGAATTCACACATCACAAAGCAGTTTCTCAGAATGCTTCTTTCTAGTTATTATTCGAGGATATTTCCTTTTTCACTATAGGCCTCAATGGTCTCCCAAATAGCCCTTTGCAGATTTCACGAAAACAGTGTCAGCAACTATTCCATGGAAAAAAAAAGTATAACTCTGTGAGTTGAAATCTCACATTACAAAGTATTTTCTCAGAAAGCTTCTTTCTCATTTCTATCTGAAGATATTTCCTTAATAACCATAGGCTTCAGTACAATCCAAAATATCTCTCTCAAATCTCCAAAAAACAGTGCTACCAAAATGCTCCATGAAATTAATCCTGTACGCACGTGAGGTGAATTATCACATCACAAAGCAGTTTCTCAGAATGCTTCTTTATAGTTTTTATATAAGGATGTTTCATTCGTCACCATAATCTTCAAGGTGTTCCAAAATATCCCATTGCAGATTCCAAGAAAACACTGTTAGCAAACATCTCAATGAAAAAGACAGTGTAACTCTGTGAGATGTATTCACACATCACAAGGTAGTTCCTCAGAAAGTTTCTTTCTATTTTTTATCTCAGGATATTTAACCTTTCACTATACCCCTCAATTTGCTCCCAAATATCCCCTTGCAGTTTCCATGAAAAGAGTGTTAGCTAGCTGTTCCATTAAAAGAAAGGTGTAATTCTGTGAGAAGAATTCACATCTCACAAGGATCTTTCTCAGAAATCTTCCTTCTAGTTTTTATCTGAGGATATTTCCTTTGTCACCATAAGTTTCAAAGCAATCCAAAATACCCCTTCTCAGATTCCACAAAAACAGTGCTACCAAAATGCCCCATGAAGAGAATCGTGTAACTCTCTGAGATGAATTAACATATCACAAAGCAGTTTCTCACAAAGCTTCTTTCTAGTTTATATCTGAGGATGATTCCTTTTTCACCCTAGGACTCAATGCACTTGCAAATATACCTTTGCGGATTCCACGAAAAGAGTGTTACCAAACTGCTCCGTGAAGGAAACTGGTAACATTGTGAGATGAATTCCCACATCATGAAGAAGATTATCAGAAAACTTCTTTATAATTTTCATCTGAGGACATTTCCATTGTCACCATAGGCTTAAAGGCGATCCAAAATATCCCTTTTCAGAATCCCAAAATAATTGCTACCAAACTGCTGCATGTAATGAATCGTGTAACTCTGTGAGATCAATTCAGTAATCACAAAGAAGTTTCTCAGAAAGCTGTTTTCTAGTTTTTGTCTGAGGATATTTTCTTTGTAACCATAAGCTTCAATGCGGTCTAAAATATCCCACTGCAGATTCCAAATAAACAGTGTTAGCAAACTGGTCAATGAAAAGAACAGTGTAACTCTGTGAGCCGAATTGATACAACACAACGCAGTTTCTCAACAAGCTTTTTTTTTAGTTTTTACCTGAGGATACTTCCTTTGTCACCAGAGGCTTCATTGCACTCCCAAATGTTCTATCGCAGATTCCACGAGAAAAGAGTTATCAAACTGCTCATTGAAAAGAGTAGTGTAGCTCTGTGAGATGAATTGACACAATGCAAAATAGTTTCTCAGAAAACTTCTTTTTAGTTTTTGCCTTAGGATATTTCCATTTTCACTATAGGCCTCAGAGCACTCCAAAATGGCCCTTTAGAGATTTCACGAAAAGAGTGTTAGCAAACTGCTCCATAAAAAGGAAGGTGTAGCTCTGTGAGATGCATTAACACATCACAAAGGAGTTTCTCAGAATGCTTCTCACCAGTTTTTATCTGAGGATAATTTCTTAGTCACCGTAGGCTTCAATGGGATCCAAATAATCCCTTCTCATATTCCCCAAAAACGGTGCTAACAAACTAATCCATGAAAAGTGTCGTGTAACACTTTTGGATGAATTAAGACATCACAAAGCTGTTTCTCAAAAGCTTATTTCCAGTTTTTATATGAGGATATTTCATTTGTCAACAAAAGCTTCAATATGCTCCAAAATATCCCATTGCAGATTCCAAGAAAACAGTGTCAGCAAACTGCTCAATGAAAAGAGCACTGTAATTCTGTGAGATGAATTCACACATCACAAAGTAGTTTCTCGGAAAGCTTCATTCTAGTTTTTATCTGAGAATATTTCTTCTAATGTATTCATAGGGCTCAATGCATTAACAAATATGCCTTTGCAGGTTCCAAGAAAACAGTGTCACCAGACTGCTCCATGAAAAGAAAGGTGTAACTCTGTGAGATGAATTCAAACATCCAAAGGAACTTTCTCAGAATGCTTCGTTATAGTTTTTATCTGTGGATATTTCTTTTGTCACCAACGGCTTCAATTCTATGCAAAATGTCCCTTCTCAGATTTCCTAAAAAGAGTGTCACCAATCTACTCCATGAAAAGAATCGTGTAACTCTGTGAGATGAATTCACAAATTCCAACGCAACTTTTCAGAAACGATTTTTCTAGTTTTTGTCTAAGGATATTTCCCTTTTCACAATAAGTTTCAAAGCACTCCAAAATATCTCATTGCTAATTCCAAGAAAACACTGTTAGCAAACTTTTCAATGAAAAGAAAAGTGTAACTCTGTGAGATGAATTCACACATCACAAAGCAGCTTCTCAGAAAGCTTCTTTCTAAATTAAATCTGAGGATATTTCCTATGTCACCATAACCTTCAATTCAATCCAAAATATCCCATTTCAGATTCCAAGAAAACAGTGTAAGCAATCTGCTCAATGAAAACAATAGTGTAACACTGTGTGATGAATTCACACATCATAAAGCAGCTTCTCAGAAAGCTTCTGTTTGGTTTTCCTATGAGGATATTTCCTTTTTCACTATAGACCTCAATGCGCTCCCAAATATCCCTTTGCAGATTCCACAAAAACTGTGTTAGAAAACTGTTCCATGAAAACTAAGTTGTAACTCTGTTGGATGAATTCACTCAATACAAATAACTTTCTCAGAAAGTTTTTTTCTAGTTTTTATCTGAGGATAATTCCTTTTCCCCCATAGGCCTCAATGCACAGTGAAATATCCCTTTGCAGGTTCAACGAAAACAGTGTTAGCAAACTGCTCCATGAAAATGAAGGTGTAACTTTGTGAGATGAATTCACTCATCACAAAACAGTTTCTCAGAAAGCTTCTTTCTAGTTATTTTCTGAGAATATTTCCTTTGTCAGCATAGGCTTCAATGTAATCCAAAATATCCTTTCTCACTTTCCACAAAAACAGAGATAGCAAACTGCACCATGAAGGGCAATTGCAACTCTGTGAGATGAATTCACAAAATAGAAAGCAGTTTTTCAGAAAGCTAGTTTTCGTCTGAAGATATTTCCTTTGACCATAAGCTTCAATGTATGCCGAAGTATCCCATTGCAGATTCCAAGAAAACAGTGTTAGCACACCGCTCAATGAGAAGAACAGTGTATCTTTGTGAGATGAATTCACACATCACAAAAAAGTTTCTCAGAAAGAGTCTTTCTAGTTTTTATCTGAGAATATTTCCTATGCTTCAATGCGATCCAAAATATCCCTACTCAGATTCCCCAAAAGCAGTGGTACCAAACAACTCCATGAAAAGAATCGTGTAACTCTGTGAGATGAATTCACAAGTCACAAAGTATTTTCTCAGAAAGCTTCTTTCTAGCTATTGTCTGAGGATATATAATTTTTCACGATAGGTCTCAATGCACTAGTGAATATTCCTTTGTGGATTTCACAGAAATAGTATTAGCAAACTGCATCATGAAAGGAAAGGTATAAATCTGTTAGATGAATTCACACACCACAAAACAGCTTCTCAGAAAGCTTCTTTCTAATTTTTATATGAGGATATTTCCTTCATTAGCATAGGTTTCTATGTGCTCCCAAATATCCTATTGCAGATTCCATTAAAACAGTGTTATCAAAGATCTCAAAGAAAGTAATGCGTAAACTCTGTACAATGAATGCACACATCACAAGCAGTTTCTCAGAAAGCTTCTTTCTAGTTTTTATGTGAGGATATTTCCTTTGCTGCCACAGGCTTCAATGTGTTCCAAAATATCCCTTCTCTGATACACCAAAAACAGTGCTACCAAACTGCTCCATGAAAAGAAAGGTGTAACTCTGTGAGCTGAATTCATCCATCACAAAGCAGTTTCACAGAAAACTTCTGTTTGGTTTTTGTCTGAGGATATTCCATTTGTCACCATAGGTTTCAATGCACTCAGAAATATCCTATTGCAAATTCCCTGAAAACAGTGTTAGTAAACTGCTCCAAGAAAAGAGTTGTGTAACTGTGTGTGATGAATTCACACATCTCAATGTAGTGCCTCAGAAAGCTTTTCTCCAGTTTTAATATGAGGATATTTCCTTGTTCACCACAGTCCTCAACTCGCTCCCAAATATCCCTTTGTAGATTCCACGAAAACAGTGTTACCAAACTTGTTCATGAAAAGAAAGGTGTTACTCTGTGAGATGAATACACACATCACAAAGAAGTTTCTCAGAAAGTTTCTTTGTAGTTTTTATCTGCTTAGATGTCTTTTGTCACCATAGGCTTCAATGTGATCCACAATATTCCTTCTCAGATTACTCCAAAGCAGTGCTACCAATCTGCTCCATGAAAAGTATGGTGTAACTCTTTTAGATAAATTCACACATCACAAAACTGTTTCTCAGACAGCTTTTTTCTAAATTTTATCTGAGGATGTTTTCTTTTCCTCCATATTCCTCAATGTGCTCTGGAATATCCCATTGTAGATTCCACGAAAAAGGTGTTAGTAAATTTCTCAATGTAAAGAATGGTGTAACTCTCTGGGATTAATTCACACATCAAAAAGCAGTTTCACAGAATGCTTCTTTCTAGTTTTTGTATGAGGATATTTCTTTTTCACCATTTTCCTCAATGCACTCGTGAATACACATCACAAAGATGTTTCTCAGAAAGCTTCTTTCTCGTTTTTACCTCAGGATATTTTCTTTGTCTCCACAGGGCTCAAAGCAATCCAAAATATCCTTTCTCAGATTCCCCAAAGAAGTACTACCAAACTTCTCTTTGAAAAGAACTGTGTAAGTTTGTGAGATGAATTGACAGCCACAAAGCAGTTTCTCAGAAATTTTCTTTTTGGTTATTGTCTCAGGATATTTCCTTTGTCACTATACCCTTCAATGTGCTCCCATACCCTATTGCAGATTCCATGAAAACAATGTTATCAAAATGGCCAATAAAAGAATGGTTCAAATCGGTAAGATGAATTCACACATCTCAACGCAGTTTCTTAGAAAGATCCTTTCTGGTTTTAATCTGAGGATATTTCCATTTTCACTATAGGCTTCATTGCACTCCCAAATATCCCTTGGCAGATGCCTCAAAAAAAGTGTTAGCACACTGCTCCATAAAAAAAAAAAAATGTAACACTGTGACATTAATTCATACATCACAAAGAAATTTCTCAGAAAGCTTTCTAATTTTTATCTGAGGATATTTCCTTTGTCACCACAGGCCTCAATGCAATCCAAAATATCCCTTCTCAAATTTCCCAAAAACAGTTCTACCAAACTGATTTATGAAAAGAATCATGTAAATCTGTTAGATTAAGTAACACATCAAAAAGAGGTTTCTCAGAAAGCTTTTTTCTAATTTTTAAATGAAAAAGAATCGTGCAACTCTGTGAGATGAATTCACTCATCACAAAGCTGTTTCTCAGAAGGGTTCTTTCTAGTTTTTATCTGAGGATGTTTCCTTTTTAACCATATTCCTCACTGCACTCCTGAATATCCCATTGCAGATCCCAGGAAAAAAGTGTTAGAAAACTTAATGAAACCTGCAGTGTAACTCTGTGAGATGAATTGACACATGACAAAGCAGTTTCACAGAAAGCTTCTTTTTGGCTTTTATCTGAGGATATTTCCTTTGTCACCATAGACTTCAATGTGTTCCCAAATATCCCTTTGCAAATTCCATTAAAACAGTGTTATCAAACTGTTCAATGAAAAGAACAGTGTAACTCTGTGAGATGAATTCACACATCACAAAGCGGTTTCTCAGAACCTTATTTCTAGTTTTTATCAAAGATAATTCCTTTTTCACTATAGGCCTGAATGCGCTCCCAAATACCCCTTTAAAGATTCCATGAAAACAGTGTAGCAAAGTACTACATGAAATGAGATGTTAAACTCTGTGAGATGAATACACACATCACAAAGTAGTTTCTCAGAAAATTCTCTTTCTAGTTTTCATCTGAGTTTATTTCTTTTGTCACCAGCAGCTTCAACACAATCCAAAATATTCATTCTCAGATTCCCCAAAATCAATGCTACCAAAGAGATCCATGAAAAGAATAATGTATCTCTGTTAGATGAATTGAACACATCACAAAGCATGTTCTCAGAAAGCTTCTCTCTAATTTTTCTGTGAGGCTATTTCTTTGTCACCATAAACTTCAATGCACTCTGAAATACCTCATTGCAGATTGCAATAAAACAGTGTTATCAAACAGTTAATTAAAAATAACAGTGTAACTATGTGATATGAATTCACACATCACAACGCAGTTTCTCAGAAAGTTTCTTTCTAATTTTTATCTGAGAATATTTCCTTTTTAACCATAGGCCTCTATGCCCTCCAGAATATCCTCTTGCAGATTCCACGAAAACAGTTTGAGCAAGCCTCTCCAAGCAAAGAAAGGTGCAACTTTGTGAGATGAATTCACAAATCACGAAACTGTTTCTCAGAAATCTTCTTTCTAGTTTTTGACTAAGGATATTTCCTTTGTCACCACAAGCCTCAATGCGCTCTGAAGTATTCCATTGCAGATTCCAAGAAAACAGTGCTAGCAAACTGCTCAATGAAAAGAACAGTGAAACTCTGTGAGATGAATTCACACATCACAAGGCAGTTTCTCAGAAAGCTTCTTTTTGGTTTTTATCGATGGATATTTTCTTTGTCACCACAGTCTTCAATGTGCTTCCAAATATCCCACTGCAGATTCCATGAAAACTGTATTAGCAAACTGTTCCATGAAAAGAAAGGTGTAACACTGTGAGATGAATTCACACATCACGAAGAATTTTCTTTAGAAAAGTTCTTTCTGATTTCTATCTAAGGATATTTCCTTTTTCACCATATGCTTCAATGCAATCCAAAATATCCTTTCTCAGATTCCTGAAAAGCAGTGCTAGCAGACTCAGCCATGAAAAGAATCGTGTAACGTGGTGAGATCAACTAACACATCAAAGCAGTTTCTCAGAAGCTTCTTTCTAGTGTTTATAGGAGGATATTTCCTTTGTCACCATAGGCTTCAATGTGATCCAAAACATCCCTTTTCAGATTCCCGAAAAACAGTGCTACCAAACTGCTACATGAAAAGAATAGTGTACTCATTGAGATGAATTTAAAAGTCACAAAGTAGTTCCTCAGAAATCTTCATTCTGGTTTTTTTCTTAGGATATTTGCTTTGTCACCATATTCTTCAATGTGCTCTGAAATACCCCATTCAGTTTCCAAGAAAACAGTTTTAGCAAACTGCTTAATGAAAGGAACAGTGTAACTCTGTGAGATGAATTCACTCATCACAAAGCAGTTTCTCAGAAAGGTTCTTTTTGGTTTTTATCTAAGGATTTTTTTTGTCACCGTAGGCTTCAATGCACTCTCAAATATCCTAATGTAGATTCCATGAAAACAGTGTAAGGAAACTGCTAAATTAAAGGAAGGTGTAACACTATGAGATGAATTCACATATCACAAAGAACTTTCTCAGAAAGCTTCTTTGTAGTTTTTATCTGAGGATATTTCCTTTGTCACTGTAGGCTTCAATGTGATCCAAAATATCTTTTCTCAGATTCCCCAAAAACAGTGATAACAGACTGATCCATGAAAATAATCATGTAATGCTGTGAGATGAATTAACACATTTCAAAGCAGTTTCTCAGAAAGCTTCATTCTTGTATTTATATGAGGATATTTCCTTGTCACCAAAGGATTCAATGCGATCCAAAATATCACTTCTCACATTCCCAAAAAACAGTGCTACCAAACTACTCCATGAAAAAAATTGTGTAACTCTGTGAGATGAATTCAAAAATCACAAAGCTGTTTCTCAGAAAATTTCAATCTAGTTTATGTCTGAGGATACTTCCTTTGTCACCAATAAGCTTAAATGTGCTCCACAATATCCCATTGCAAGTAATAGGAAAAGAGAGTTATCAAACTGCTCAATGAAAACAGTCACTGTGAGATGAACTCACATATCACAAAGCAGTTTCTCAAAAACCTTCTTTCTGTTTTTTATCTAAGGATATTTGATTTTTCATGGTAGGCCACATTGCACTCCCAAATATCCCTTTGCAGACACCACGTAAACAGTGTTAAAAAACTGCTGCATGAAAAGAAAAGTATAATTCTGTGAGATGAACTCACACATCACGAAGATCTTTCTCAAAAGGTTCTTTCTAATTTGTATCTGAGGTTATTTCCTTTTTCACTATAGGCCTCAATGTGCTCCCAAATGTCCCTGTGCTCATTCCACGAAAATAGTGTTAGCAAGCTTCTCCATGAAAAGTACAGAGTAATCCAGTGGGATGAATTCACACATCCAGAAGCAGTTTCTCATAAAACTTCTTTCTAGTGTTTTTCTGAGGATATATTCTTTGTCACCATAGGCTTCAAGACACTCCAAAATATCCTATTGCAGACTCCCCAAAAACTGTGTTATCAAACGGCACAAAGAAAAGCACGATGTAACTCTGTGAAATGAATTCACATATCACAAAGAACTTTCTCAGAAGGCTTTCTAGTTTCTATCTGAGGATATTTCCTTTGTAACCATAGGCTTCGATGCAATCCAATTATCCCGCCTCAGATTCCCCACAAACAATGCTACCAAACTGATCCATGAAAACAATCCTATAACACTGTGAGATTAATTAACACGTCACAAAGCAGTTTCTCAGAAAATATCTTTCCAGTTTTTATATGAGGATATTTCCTTTGTCACCATAAGCTTCCAGGTGCTCCAAAATATACCACAACAGTTTCCAAGAAAAGAGTGTTAGCAAACTGCTCAATGAAAAGAACAGTATATCTCTCTGATATGAATTCACACATTACAAAGCAATTTCCCAGAAATCTTCTTTCTTGTTTTTCTCTGAGAATATTTCCTTTTTCACACTAAGCTTCAATGCACTCTGAAATACGCCATTGTAGATTCCAGGTAAACAGTGCTAGCAAATTGCTCCATGAAAAGAACAGTGTAACACTGGGCCTTGAATTCAAACATCACAAAGAAGATTCTCAGAATGCTTCTTTCTAGTTTTTATATGAGGATATTTCCTTTGTAAGCACAGGCTTCAATGTGATCCAAAATATCCTTTCTCAGATTCCCCAAAAACATTCCTAGCAAACTGATCCATGAAAACAAGGCATAACTCTGTGAGAAGAAATCATAAATCACAAAGCATTTTCTCAGAATGTTTCTTTTAGCTTTTGTCTGAGGATATTTACTGTTTCACAATAAGTTTCAATCTGCTCCAAAATATCCCACAGCAGATTGCCAGTAAATAGTGTTAGCAAATTGCTCAATGAAAAGAATAGTGTAACTCTCTGTGATGAATTGACATTTCACAAGGCAGTTTTTGAGAAAGCTTCTTCTTGCTTTTTATCTGAGGATATTTCCTTTGTCACCACAGGCTTCAAAGTGCTCCCAAATATCCTATTGCAGATTCCATGAAAACAGTGTTATCAAACTGCTCAATGAAAAGAACGGTGTAATTCTGTGAGATGAATTCATACATCACAAACCAGTTTCCCAGAAAGCTTCTTTCTAATTTTTATCTGATGATATTTCTTTTTTCACTATAAGCCTCAATGTGTCCCAAATATCCCTTTGCAGATTCCACCAAAATGCTGTTAGCAAACTGCTCCATGAAAAGGAAGGTGTAACTCTGTGAGATGAATTCACCCATCACAAGGAACTTCTCAGAAAGCTTCTTTCTAGTTTTGATCTAAGGATATTTCCTTTTTCACCATATGCTTCAATGCAATCCAAAATATCCTTTCTCAGATTCCTGAAAAGCAGTGCTAGCAGACTCAGCCATGAAAAGAATCGTGTAACGTGGTGAGATCAACTAACACATCAAAGCAGTTTCTCAGAAAGCTTCTTTCTAGTGTTTATAGGAGGATATTTCCTTTGTCACCATAGGCTTCAATGTGATCCAAAACATCCCTTTTCAGATTCCCGAAAAACAGTGCTACCAACTGCTACATGAAAAGAATAGTGTAACTCATTGAGATGAATTTAAAAGTCACAAAGTAGTTCCTCAGAAATCTTCATTCTGGTTTTTTTCTTAGGATATTTGCTTTGTCACCATATTCTTCAATGTGCTCTGAAATACCCCATTCAGTTTCCAAGAAAACAGTTTTAGCAAACTGCTTAATGAAAGAACAGTGTAACTCTGTGAGATGAATTCACTCATCACAAAGCAGTTTCTCAGAAAGGTTCTTTTTGGTTTTTATCTAAGGATTTTTTTTTGTCACCGTAGGCTTCAATGCACTCTCAAATATCCTAATGTAGATTCCATGAAAACAGTGTAAGGAAACTGCTAAATTAAAGGAAAGGTGTAACACTATGAGATGAATTCACATATCACAAAGAACTTTCTCAGAAAGCTTCTTTGTAGTTTTTATCTGAGGATATTTCCTTTGTCACTGTAGGCTTCATGTGATCCAAAATATCTTTTCTCAGATTCCCCAAAAACAGTGATAACAGACTGATCCATGAAAATAATCATGTAATGCTGTGAGATGAATTAACACATTTCAAAGCAGTTTCTCAGAAAGCTTCATTCTTGTATTTATATGAGGATATTTCCCTTGTCACCAAAGGATTCAATGCGATCCAAAATATCACTTCTCACATTCCCAAAAAACAGTGCTACCAAACTACTCCATGAAAAAAATTGTGTAACTCTGTGAGATGAATTCAAAAATCACAAAGCTGTTTCTCAGAAAATTTCAATCTAGTTTATGTCTGAGGATACTTCCTTTGTCACCAATAAGCTTAATGTGCTCCACAATATCCCATTGCAAGTAATAGGAAAAGAGAGTTATCAAACTGCTCAATGAAAACAGTCACTGTGAGATGAACTCACATATCACAAAGCAGTTTCTCAAAAACCTTCTTTCTGTTTTTTATCTAAGGATATTTGATTTTTCATGGTAGGCCACATTGCACTCCCAAATATCCCTTTGCAGACACCACGTAAACAGTGTTAAAAAACTGCTGCATGAAAAGAAAAGTATAATTCTGTGAGATGAACTCACACATCACGAAGATCTTTCTCAAAAGGTTCTTTCTAATTTGTATCTGAGGTTATTTCCTTTTTCACTATAGGCCTCAATGTGCTCCCAAATGTCCCTGTGCTCATTCCACGAAAATAGTGTTAGCAAGCTTCTCCATGAAAAGTACAGAGTAATCCAGTGGGATGAATTCACACATCCAGAAGCAGTTTCTCATAAAACTTCTTTCTAGTGTTTTTCTGAGGATATATTCTTTGTCACCATAGGCTTCAAGACACTCCCAAATATCCTATTGCAGACTCCCCAAAAACTGTGTTATCAAACGGCACAAAGAAAAGCACGATGTAACTCTGTGAAATGAATTCACATATCACAAAGAACTTTCTCAGAAGGCTTTCTAGTTTCTATCTGAGGATATTTCCTTTGTAACCATAGGCTTCGATGCAATCCAAATTATCCCGCCTCAGATTCCCCACAAACAATGCTACCAAACTGATCCATGAAAACAATCCTATAACACTGTGAGATTAATTAACACGTCACAAAGCAGTTTCTCAGAAAATATCTTTCCAGTTTTTATATGAGGATATTTCCTTTGTCACCATAAGCTTCCAGGTGCTCCAAAATATACCACAACAGTTTCCAAGAAAAGAGTGTTAGCAAACTGCTCAATGAAAAGAACAGTATATCTCTCTGATATGAATTCACACATTACAAAGCAATTCCCAGAAATCTTCTTTCTTGTTTTTCTCTGAGAATATTTCCTTTTTCACACTAAGCTTCATGCACTCTGAAATACGCCATTGTAGATTCCAGGTAAACAGTGCTAGCAAATTGCTCCATGAAAAGAACAGTGTAACACTGGGCCTTGAATTCAAACATCACAAAGAAGATTCTCAGAATGCTTCTTTCTAGTTTTTATATGAGGATATTTCCTTTGTAAGCACAGGCTTCAATGTGATCCAAAATATCCTTTCTCAGATTCCCCAAAAACATTCCTAGCAAACTGATCCATGAAAACAAAGGCATAACTCTGTGAGAAGAAATCATAAATCACAAAGCATTTTCTCAGAATGTTTCTTTTAGCTTTTGTCTGAGGATATTTACTGTTTCACAATAAGTTTCAATCTGCTCCAAAATATCCCACAGCAGATTGCCAGTAAATAGTGTTAGCAAATTGCTCAATGAAAAGAATAGTGTAACTCTCTGTGATGAATTGACATTTCACAAGGCAGTTTTTGAGAAAGCTTCTTCTTGCTTTTTATCTGAGGATATTTCCTTTGTCACCACAGGCTTCAAAGTGCTCCCAAATATCCTATTGCAGATTCCATGAAAACAGTGTTATCAAACTGCTCAATGAAAAGAACGGTGTAATTCTGTGAGATGAATCATACATCACAAACCAGTTTCCCAGAAAGCTTCTTTCTAATTTTTATCTGATGATATTTCTTTTTTCACTATAAGCCTCAATGTGTCCCAAATATCCCTTTGCAGATTCCACCAAAATGCTGTTAGCAAACTGCTCCATGAAAAGGAAGGTGTAACTCTGTGAGATGAATTCACCCATCACAAGGAACTTTCTCAGAAAGCTTCTTTCTAGTTTTGATCTAAGGATATTTCCTTTGTCAACATAGGCTTCAATGCGATCCATAATATCCCTTGTCACAGTCCCCAAAAACAGTGCTATCAAACTGATCCATGAAAAGAATCATGTAACTCTGTGTGATGAATTCACAAATCACAAAACAGTTTCTCAGGATGTTTCTTTCTAGTTTTTCTCTGAGGATATTTAGTTTTTCACAATAAGCTTGAATGTGCTCCAAAAATCCCATTGTAGATTCCAAGAAAACAGTGTTAGCAAACTGCTCAAAGAAAGGAACATTGTAACTCTGGGAGTTGAATTCACATATTAGAAAACAGTTTCTCACAAAGCTTCTTTTTCATTTTTCTATAAGGATATTTCCTTTGTCACCATAAGCTTCAATTCACTCCCAAATATTCCATTGCAGATTCCAAGAAATCAGTGTTAGCAAACTGTGCAATGAAAGGAACAGTGTAACTCTGTGAGTTGAATTGACACACCACAAAGCCATTTCTCAGAAACCTTCTTTTCGGCTTTCATCTGAGGATATTTACTTTGTCGCCATAGGCTTCAATGCACTCCAAAATATCCTATTGCATATTCCACAAAAAAAGTGTTATCAAGCTGCTCAATGAATAGAAGAGCATAGTTCTGTGAGATGAATTCACACATCTCAAAGCAGTTTCTCAGAAAGTTTATTTCTAGTTTTTCTATGAGAATATTTCATTTTTCACTGTAGGCTTCAAAGCACTCCCAGATATCCCTTTGCAGATTCCACAAAAACAGCGTTAGCAAACTCCTCATGAAAAGAATGGTGTAACTCGGTGAGATGAATTCACACATCCCAGACAACTTTCTCTGAAAACTTCTTTCTAGTTTTTATCTGAGGATATGTCCTTTGTCACCATTGGCTTCAATGTTATACAAAATATCCTTTCTCAGGTTCCCCAAAACAGTGCTAAAAGACTGATCCATGAAAAGAATCCTGCAATGCTGTGAGATGAATTAAAATATTTCAAAGCAGTTTCCAAGAAAGCTTCTTTCTAGTATTTATACGAAGATATTTCCTTCATTACCATAGACTTTAATGCGATCCACAATGTCCCTCATGAGATTTTGGAAAAACAGTGCTAACAAACTGCTCCATGAAAAGAATCATGAAATTCTGAGATGAAATCACAATTCACAAAGCAGTTTCTCGGAAAGAATCTTTCTAATTTTTGTCTGAGGATATTTCCTTTTTCACCGTAAGCTTCAATGCACTCCGAAATAACCCATTGCAGATTCCAAGAAAATAGTGTTAGCAAACTGTTCAATGAAAATAACAGTGTAACTCTGTGAGATTTATTGACACAACACAAAGTAGTTTCTCAGAAAGCTTTTTTTTTCAGTTTTCATCTGAGGATATTTCCTTTGTCTCTACAGACTTCAATGCACTCCCAAATATCCTTTTGCAGATTCCACGAAGAAGTGTTATCAAATGGATCAATGAAAGAATGGTGTAGTTCTGTCAGATGAATTCACACATCAAAAAGCAGTTTCTCAGAAACTTTCCTTCTAATTTTTATCTGAGTATATTTCCTTTTTCACTGTAGGCTACAATGCACTCCCAAATTTTCCTTTGCAGATTCCATGAAAACAGTGTTAGAAAGCAGCTCCATGAAAAAAGGTGTAAACCTGTAAGACGAATTCACACATTTCAAAGGAACTTTCTCAGAAAGCTTCTTGGTAGTTTTTATCTAAGGATATTTCCTTAGGCACCAAGGGCTTCAATGTGATAGAAAATATCCTTTCTTGGTTTCCCCAACAACAGTGCCCCCAAACTGATCCATGAAAAGAATCGTGTAACTCTGTGAGATGCATTAACACATCACAAAGCGGTTTCTCAGAAAACTTCTTTCTATCTTTTATATGAAGATATTTCCTTTGACAACAGAACCTTCAATGAGCTCCAAAATATCCCATTGCAGATTCCAAGAAAACAGTGTTAGCAGACTGCTAAATGTAAAGAACAGTGTAACACTTTGAGATGAATTCACACATCACAACAAAGTTTGTCAGAAAATTTCTTTCTAATTTTCATCTGAAGATATTTCCTTTTTCACCACAGGCCTCAATGTGCTTCCAAATAAACCTTTACAGATTCCACGAAAACTGTGTTAGCAAACTGCTCCATAAAAGCAAAGGTGTAACACAGTGAGATGAATTCCCACATCACAGGGAAGTTTTTCAGAAATCTTCTGTATAGTTTTTAACTTAGGATATTTCCATTGTCACCACAGGCTTCAATGTGATCCAAAATATCCCTTCTAGTATCCCCCAAAGTCAGTGCTACCAAACTGATCCATGAAAAGTATTGTGTAACTCTGTGAGATGAATTAACACATCACAAAGCAATTTCTCAGAAAGCTTCTTTCTAGTTTTTATACGAGGATATTTCGGTTGTCACCAGAAGCACAATGAGCTCCAAAATATCGCATTGAATATTCCAAGAAAACTGTTTTAGCTAACTGATCAGTAGAATGAACAATGTAACACTGTGAGATGAATTCAAACATGACAAATTATCTTCCCTGAAAACTTCTTTCTGGTGTTTATATGAGGATATTTCCTTTTTCACCATAGGCCTCATGCACTTTCATATATCCCTTTACTGATTCCATGAACCCAGTGTTAACAAACTTCTCCATGAAAAGAATTGTGTAACTCTTTAAGGTGAATTCACAAATCACAAAGCAGTTTCTCAGAAATCTTCTTTCTAGTTTTTGTCTGAGGTTACTTGCTTTTTCACCATGAGTTTCAATGCGCTCCAAAATGTCCATTGCAGATTTCATGAAAACAGGAATCAGAAACTGTTCAATGAACAGAACTGTGTAATTCTGTGAGATTAATTCACATATCACAAAGAAGTTTCTCAGAAAGTTTCTTTCTAGTTTTTATATGAGGGTATTTCCTTTGTCACAATAAACTTCAATGCACTTTGAAATATCCCAATACATATTCCAAGAAAACAGTGTTAGCAAACTGCTTGATGAAAAGAACAGTGTAACTCTGTGAGATGAATTCACACGTGACAAAGCAGTTTCTCAGAATGCTTTCTTCTAGTTTCATCTGAGGATATTTCCTTTCTCATCATAGGCTTCAATCCACTCTCAAATATCCCTTGCAGATTCCACGAAAACAGTGTTATTCAACTGCCTGATGAAAAGAAAGGTGTAATTCTGTGAGGTAAATTCACACATCACAAGACGTTTCTCAGATATATTCTTTCCAGTTTGTATAAACTAGGCTTCTATGTGATCCAAAACATCCCTTCTCAGCTTCCCCCAAAACAGTGTTACCAAACTACTCCATGAAAAGAATCATGTAATTCTGTTAGATGAATTCACATATCACAAGGATGTTTCTCAAAAAGTTTCTTTCTGGTTTTTTTCTGAGGATATTTCCTTTGTTACCATAGGCTTCCATGCAATCCAAAATATCACTTCTCAGATTACCCATAAACAGGGCTACCAAACTGCTCCATGAAAAGAATCATGTAACCCTGTGAGATGAATTCACAAATCACAAAACGGTTTCTCAGAAAGCTTCTTTCTAGTTTTTGTCTGAGGATATTTCCTTTGTCAACATAAGCTTCAATGCACTCTGAAATATCACACTGCAGTTTCCAAGAAAACAATGTTGACCACCTAGTCATTGAAGAGATGATTTTAACTCTGTGAGTTGAATTCACACATCACAAAGCAGTTTCTCAGAAAGCTTCTTTCTAGTTTTTTTCTGAGGACATTTCCTTTGTCTCCATAGGCTTCAAGGCACTCCCAAATATCCTCCTGCAGATTCAACAAATACAGTGTTTTCAAACTGCTCAATGAAAAGAACAGTGAAACTCTGTGAGATGAATTCAAAAATCACAAACCGGTTTCTCAGAAATCTTCTTTCTAGTTTTTATCTGAGTTTATTTCCTTTGTCACCATAAGCTTCAATGCACTCTGAAATATCCGATTGCAGATTCCAAGGAAACAATGCTAGCAAACTGCTCAATGAAAACAATATTGTAACTCTCTGAGATGAATTCACACATCACAAAGCAGTTTCTCAGAAAGACTCTTTCTAGTTTTTATGTGAGGATATTTCCTTTTTCTCTCTAGGACCCAACCCGCACCAAATATGCCTTTACAGATTCTACGAAAACAGTGCTGGCAATCTGATCCATGAAAAGAAACGTGTAACTCTGTGAAATGAATTCACACATCATGACTAAGTTTCTGAGAAAGCCTCTTTCTAGTTTTGATCTGAGGATATTTCCTTTGTTACCATAGGCTTCAAAGCATTTGTGAATATCTCGACTCAGATTACCCCAAAACAGTGCTACCAAACTGATCAATGAATAGAATCTTGTAACTCTGTGAGATGAATTAACTCACCACAACTCAGTTTCTCAGAAAGAATTTTCTAGTTTTTATATGAGGATATTTCCTTTGTAAGCATAAGCTCCAATGCTCTCCAAAATATGTCATTGCAGATTCCAAGAAAACTGTGTTAACAAACTCCTTAATGAAAAGGACAGTGTAACTCTGTGAGATGAATTCACACACATCAAAGCAATTTCTCCGAGAGCTTCTTTCTAGTTTTTGTGTGAGGATATTTCCTTTTTCACCGTGGGCCTCAATGCACTTGCGAATATCCCTTTGCAGATTAAATGAAAAAAAGTTAGCATATTGCTCTATGAAAAGAAAGGTGTAAATCTGTGAGATTAATTCACACATCACAAACTGGTTTCTCAGAAAACTTATTTTTGGTTTTTGTCTGAGGATATTTCCTTTGTCACCATATTCTTCAGTGCACTCCCAGATATCCCATTGCAGATTCCATCTAAACAGTTTCAGCAAACTGCTCCAAGAAAAGAGTCATGCTACTCTGTGAGATGAATACACACATCACAAAGCAGTATCTCAGAAAGCTTCTTTCTAGTTTTTATCTGAGTATATTTCCTTTTTCAAAATAGGCTTCAATGCCATCCAAATATCCCTTCTCAGATTCCCCTAAAACAGTGCTAGTAAACTGCTCCCTCCCTGAAAAGAATGGTGTAACACTGTGAGATGAATGCACAAATCTCAAAACAGTTTCTCAGTAAGTTTCTTTCTAATTTTTGTCTGAGAATATTTCCTTTTTCACTCTACGCCTCAATGCGCTCTCAAATATACCTTTGCAGATTAGATGAACACAGTGTTAGCAAACTGCTCCATGAAATGAAACGTGTATATCTGTGACATGAATTCACACATCATAAATCAGTTTCTCAGAAATATTCCATCTAGTTTTTATCTGAGGATATTTCCTTTTTCACCATATTCCTCACTGTGCTCCCAAATACCTCATCGCAGATTTCACGAAAAAAGTGAGAGCAAACTTCTCAGTGAAAAGAAAGGTGTAATTCTGTGAGCTGATATCATGCATCACAAAACAGTTTTTACAGAATGCTTTTTTTTGGTTTTTACCTGGGGATATTTCTTATGTCGCCATAAGCTTCAAAGTAATCCAAAACATCCTATTGTAGATTTCACGAAAACAGTGTTAGCAAACTACTCAATGAAAAGAACACTGTAACTCTGTGAGATAAGTTCACATGTCAGAAAGCGATTTCTCAAAAAGTTCTTTTTGGTTTTTTCCTGAGGATAACTCCTTTGTCACCATAGGCTTCTATGTGATCCAAAATGTCCCTTCTCAGATTCCCCAAAAACAGTGCTACCGAAGTGGTATATGAAAATAATCATGTATGCATTGGGGAGTTATACATGATATAAACGTCATGCACATGTACCTTGGAACTTAAAGTATAATAAAAAAAAAAAAGAAAAAAAAAAAAGAAAATAATCATGTAACTCTGTGAGATGAATTCACACATCACAAAATGGTTTCTCAGAAAGCTTCTTTCTAGTTTTTATATGAGGGTATTTCCTTTGTCACCATAAGCTTAAAATGCACTATGAAATATCCCATTGCGGATTCCAAGAAAACAGAGCTAGCCAACGGGTCAATGAAAAGAACAGTGCAACTCTGTGAGACGAATTCACACATCACAAAGAATTTTCTTAGAAAGTTTCTTTCTAGTTTTTATCTGAGGACACTTCCTTTGTCACTATAGGTTTCAAGGTGATCCAAAATATCCCTTCTCAGATTCCCCAAAACAGTGCTACCAAACTGCTCCATGAAAAGAAAGGTGTAACTCTGTGAGATGAACTCACAAATCACAAAGCAGTTTCTCAGAAAGCTTCTTTCTAGTTTTCCTCTGAGGATATTTTCTTTGTCAATATAAACTTCAAAGTGCTCTGAAACATCCCATTGTGGATTTCAAGAAAACAGTGTTAGCAAACTGCTCAATGAAAAGAACAGTGTAGCTCTGTGAGATGAATTCACACATCACAAAGCAATTTCTCAGAAATCTTCTTTCTAGTTTTTCACCATCGACCTCAATGCACTCGCAAATATTCCTTTGAAGATTCCACAAAAATTGTGTTTGTAAACTGCTTCATGAAAAGAAATGTATATATTTGTGAAATGAATTCACCCATCACAAAGCAGTTTCTCAGATTCATTTTGCTTTTTGTCTGAGGATATTTACTATGTCACTATTGGCTTCAATGCGCTCCCAAATATTGTATTGCTACTCTACTGCTCCATGAAAAGAATGGTGTGACTCTGTGAAATAAATTCACGTATCACAAAGTTGTCTCTCAGGAAGCTTCTTCCTACTTTTTATCTGAGGATATTTCCTTTTTCACCAGATTCCTCAAAGTGCTACTGAATATACCATTGCAGATTCCACGAAAAATGTGTTATCAAGCTGCTCCATGAAAAGAAAGATGTACCACTGTTAGATGAATTCACACATCACAAAGTATTTTCTCAGAAATCTTCTTTCTAGTTTTCATCTCAGGATATTTCCTTTCTCACCATATGCTTCATTGCTATCCACAATATCCCTTCTCAGATTCCCCAAAAGCAGTGCTACCTAACTGTTCCATGAAAGGTGTCATGTAACTCTATGAGATGACTTCACAAATCACAAAGCAGTTTCTCAGAAAAATTCTTTCTAATTTTTGTCGGGGGATATTTCCTTTTTCACCATAGGCCTAATGCGCTCACTAATATCCCTTTGCAGATTCCACGAAATAGTGTTAGCAAACTGCTGCATGAAAGGAAAGGTATAATTTTTTAGATGAACTCACGCAGCACAAAGCAGTTTCTTACAAAGCTTCTTTTGGTTTTTGTCTGGGGATATTTCCATTGTCAGAATAGGCTTCAATGTGCTTCCAAATATCCTATTGCAGATTCCCCAACAACAGTGCTACCATATTGCTGTATGAAAAAAATGGTGTAACTCTGTAAAATGAATTCAGACATCACACAACTGTTTCTCAGTAAGCTTCTTACTAGTTTTTATGTAAGGATATTTCCTTTTTAACCATATTCCACTATGCGCTCACTTTTTCACCATATTCCACTAGGCACTCACGAATGTCCCGATGCAGATTCCATTTACAAAAGTGTTAGCAAACCTCTCAATGGAAAGAATGGTGTAACATTTTGAGATGAATTCACACATAACAAGCAGTTTGCCAGAATTGTTGTTTTTGGTTTTTTCTGAGGATATTTATTCTGTCACCAGAGGCTTCAATGAGCTCTGAAATATCCTATTGCAGATTCCACACAAACTGGGTTTAAAAACTCCTGCAAGAAAAAAAACCGTGTAACTCTGGGAGGTGAATTCACACATTACAAAGCAGTTAATCAGAAATCTTCTTTCTAATTTTTATCTGAGGATATTTCCATTGTCACCATTGGCTTCAATGAGCTCCCAAATATCCTACTGCAGATTCCATGAAACCAGTGTTATCAATATGCTGAATGAAAATTATGATTTAACTCTGTAAGATGAATTCACACATCACAAAGCAGTTTCTCAGAAAGCTTCTTCCTAGTTTTATCCAAGGATATTTCCTTTTTCACTACAGGCCTCATTGCACTCCCAAATATCCCTTCGCCGATTCCATGAAAACAGTGTTAGCAAACTGCTCTATAAAAAGAAAGGTGTAAAACTGTGAGATAAATTAAAAAATCATAACCAACTTTCTCATAAAGCTTCTTTCTGGTTTTTATTGGAGGATATTTTGTTTGTCACCATAGGCTTCAAAGCATTCCAATATATCCCTCCTCAGATTCCCCAAAACAGTGCTACCAAACTGATCCATGAATATAATCATGTACCTCTGTGACGTGAATTAACACATCACAAAGCAGTTTCTCAGAAAACTTCTTCTAGTTTTTATATGAGAATATTGAATTTCTCACTATAAGCTTCAAAGTGCTCCAAAATGTTCTTCTCAGATTCCACGACAATAGAGTTAGCAGACTGCTCCATGAAAACAAAGGTGTAAATCTGACAGATGAATTCACCCATCACAAAGAAGTTTCTCAGAAAACTTCTTTCTAGTTTAAATCTGAGGATATTTCCTTTTTCACTGTAGACTTCAGTGTGCTCCCAAGTATATACTGTCAGATATCACAGAAACAGTGATGTCAAGCTGCTCAATCCACAAGAAGTTTAAACTCTTTGAGATAAATACACACATCACAAGACTGTTTCTGGAAAAGTTCTCTCCAGTTGTGTCTGAAGTTATTTCCTTTTTCACTGTAGGCTGCCAGGAACTCCCGAATATCCCATTGCAGTTTCCATAAAAACAGTGCTAGCAAACTGCTCCATGAAAAGAAAACTGTAACTCTGTAAGATGAATTAACACATCACCAAGTGGTTTCTCAGAAATCTTCTTTCTAGTTTTTATCTGAGGATATTTCCTTTTTCACCAAAATCTTAAATGCACTCTGAAATATCACATTGCAGATTCCAAGAAAACAGTCTTAGCAAACAACTCAATGAAATGAACAGTGTAACTCTGTGAGATGAATTCACACATCACAAAGCAGTTTCTCAGAAAATTTCTTTCAAGTTTTCTTCTGAGAATATTTAGTTTTTCACCATGGGCCTAAATGAGCTCCCAAATATCCCTTTGCATATTCCATGAAAACAGTGTTAGGAAACTGCTCCATGAACAGAAAGGTGTAACTCTATGAGATGAACTCACACTTCACAAAGAACTTTCTCAGAAAGCTTCCGTCTAGTTTTTATCTGAGGATATTCCCTGGCTTCAATGTGATAAAAAAAATCCCTTCTCAGATTCCCCAAATACATTGCTAACAAACTGCCCCATGAAAAGAATCATTTAACACTGTGGAATGAAGTCCCAAATCACAAAGCAGTTTCTCAGAAAGCTTCTTTTGGTTTTTGTCTGACGATATTTCCTTTGTTACCATAAGCTTCAATGTGCTCCGAAATATCCCAATGCAGATTCCAAGAAAACAATGTTAGCAAACTACTCAATGAAAGGAACTTTGTAACTCTGAGAGATGAATTCACACATCACAAGGCAGTTTCTCAGAAAGCTTCTTTTTGGGTTTCATCTGAGTATATTTCCTATGTCACCATAGGCTTCAACGTGCTCGCAAATATCCTATTGCAGATTCCACGAAAACAGTGTTATCAAACTGCTCAATGAAAAGGTACGTGTAACTCTGTGAGATGAATTCACACATTAAACAGCAGTTTCCCAGAAAGCTTCTTTCTAATTTTTATATGAGGATATTTCTCTTTTCACTGTAGGCCTCAATGCCCTCCCAAATATACCTTTCCAGATTCCATGAAAACATTGTTAGAAAACTGCTCCTTGAAAAGAAAGCTGTAACTCTGTGAGATGAAAAAATACACCACACAGAACTTTCTCAGAAAGCTTTTTTCTAGTTTTTATCTTAGGATATTTCTTTGTCACCATATGCTTCAATGTGATCCGAAATATCCCTTCTCAAATTTCCCAAAAACAGTGGTACCAAACTGATCCATGAAAAGAATCGTGTATCTCTGTGAGATGAATTTACAAATCACAAGACAGTTTCTCAGAAAGCTTTCTAGTTTTTATATGAAGGTATTTCCATTGTCACCATAAGCCTCAATGCACTCTGAAATATCACATTGAACTTTCCAAGAAAACAGTGATACCAAACTGATCAATGAAAAAAACAGTGAAACTCTGTGAGATGAATCCCAACATCATAAAGCAGTTTCTTAGAAAGCTTCTATCTAGTTGTTGTCTGAGGGTATTTCCTTTTTCACCATAGTCCTCAATGTGCTCCCAAAGATCCCTTTGCAGATTCCACGAAAGTAGTGTTAGCAAACATCTCCCTGAAAAGTGTGTTGTAACCTTGTGAGATAAACTCACCCATCATGAGGCTGTTTCTCAGAAAGCTTATTTCTAGTTTTTATCTGAGGATATTTCCCTTTTCACCATATTCCTCAATGCGCTCTGTAATATCCCATCACAGATTCCATGAAAAAAGTGTTAGCAAACTTCTCAATGAGAATATTGGTGTAACTCTGTGAGACGAATTCACCCACCCAAAAGAAGTTTCTCAGAAATCTTCTTTTTAGTTTTTATCTGAGGATATTTACTCTTTCACCCTAAGCCTCCATGCACTACTAAATATCCCTTTGAAGATTCCACCAAAACGGTGTTAGCAAACTGTTCCATGAAGGGATATGCGTAACTCTGTGAGATGAATTAACACATGACAAAGAACTTTCTCAGAAGGCTTCTTTCTAGTTTCTATCTAAGGATATTTCCCTTGTCACCCTAGGCTTTAATGCGATCCAAAATATCCCATCTCAGATTCCTCAAAAAGAACGCTACAAAACTGATGCATGAGAAGAATCATGTAACTCTGTTAGATGAATTAGCACATCACAAAGCAGTTTCTGAGAAAGCTTCTTTCTTGTTTTTATATGAGGATATTTCGTTTGTCAACTTAAACTTCAGTGCACTCAGAAATGTCTCATTGCTGACTGCAAAAAAGAGTGTTAGCAAACTCCTCAATGAAAAGAATGGTGTGACACTGTGAGATGAATTCAAACATCACAAAGCAGTTTCTCAGCAAGCTTCTATTTTTTTTATTTGAGGATATTTCCTTTGTCACCATAGGCTTCAATCGACTCCAAAATATGCTATTGCAGATTCCACGAAAACATAGTTAGAAAACTGCTCAATGTAAAGTATGGTGTAATTCTGTGAAATGAATTCACACATCAGAAAGCAGTTTCTGAGAAAGCTTCTTTCTAGTTTTTCTCTAAGGATATTTCCTTTTTCGCTATAGGCCTCAATGCACTCCCAAATATCCCTTTGCAGATTCCACAAATACAGTTTTACCAAACTGCTCCATGAAAAGAATCGTGTAACTTTGTTACATGATTTAACACATCACAAAGCAGTTTCAAGGAATGCTTCTTTCTAGTTTTTATGTGAGGATATTTACTTTTCCACTGTTGGCTTCAATGTGCTTCCAAATATCCCTTCTCAGGAACTACAAAAACATTGATGCCAAAGTGCTCCCTCAGCAGAAACGTTTAACTTTATGAGTTGAATGCAAACATCACAAAGGAGTTTCTCTGAAAGCTTCTCTCTAGTTGTTACTTGAAGAATTTTCTTTTTTTACCTTAGGCCTCTATGCACTGCCAAATATCCCTCTGCTGATTCCAGAAAAACAGTGCTAACAAACTACACTATGAAAAGAATGATGTAACTCTGTGAGATAAATTGACCCATCACAAAGCAGTTTCTGAGGAATCTTCTTTCTAGTTTTTATCTGATGATATTTCCTTTTCCACCATAGGCTTCAAAGCACTCCCAAATATCCCTTCTCAGACAGCACACAGTGATGCCAAAGTGCTCCATCAACAGAAATGTTTAGCTCTATGAGATGAATGCACACATCACAAAGGATTTAACAGAAAGCTTCACTCCAGTTTTTCCCTGAAGATATTTCCTTTTTGCCATTGGACTCTATGTGCTCCTGAATATCACTTTGCAGATTCCACAAAAATAGTGTTACCAAATAGTTCAATGGAAACAAAATTGAAACTCTGTGAGATGAATGCACCCATCACAAAGTAGTTTCTCAGAAAGCTTCTTTCTAGTTTAAATCTGATGATATTTCCTTTCTCACCATAGGCTTTGATGTGCTCCCAAATATCTCCTCTCAGATTCCACAAAAATTGTGATGCCAAACTGTTCAATGAACAAAAAGGTTAATCTCTATGATATGAATATACACAAGAAAACTGCTTCTCGAAAAGCTTCTCTCCAGTTTTTATCTGAGGTTATTTCCTTTTTCACCATAGGCCTCTATGAGCTCCAAAATGTCACTTTGAAGATTCCATAAATACAGTGCTACCAAAGTGCTCCCTGAAAAGAATCTTGTTACTCTGTGCGATGAATTCACAGATCACAAAGCAGTTTGTCAGAAAGCTTTTTTCTAGTTTTTGTCTGAGGATATTTTCTTGTCACCCTAAGCTTTAATGCACTCCAAAATATCCCATTACAGATTCCAAGAAAACAGTGTTAGCAAACTGATCAATGAAAAGAACAGTGTAACTAAGTGAGATGAATCACACATCACAAACCAATTTGTCAGAAAGCTTCTTTTTTGTTTTTATCTGAGGATATTTCCTTTGTCACCAGAGGCTTCAATGCACTCCAAACTATCTATTGAAGATTTCATGAAAACATTGTTAGCAAACTGCTAATGAAAAGAACGGTGTAACTCTGTGAGATCAATTCACACATCTCAAATCTGTTCTAAGAAAACTTCTTTCTAGTTTTTATCTGAGAATATTTCCTTTGTAACCATATGCCTCAATGTGCTCCCAAATATGCCTTTGCAGATTCCATGAAAACAGTGTTAGCAAACTGCTCCATGAAAAGAAAGGTGTAACTCTGTGAGATGAATTCACACCTTCCAAAGAACTTTCTCAGAAAGCTTCCTTCTAGTTTTATATGAGAATATTGCCTTTGTCACCATAGGCTTCAATGTGATCCAAAATATCGCTTCTCAGATTCCCCAAAAACAGTGTTACCAAACTGATCCATGAAAAGAATCATGTAACTCTGTCAGGTGAATTAACACATCACAAAGTCCTTTTGAAGAAAGCTCTTTCTAGTTTTTACCTGAGGACATTTCCTTTTCCACCATAAGCTTCAACGTGTTCCCAAATATCCCTTCTCAGACACCACAAAAACAGTGGTGCCAAGTACTCCCTTAACAGAAACATTTAGCTCTATCTGATGAATGTATACATCACAAAGGAGTTTCTCCAAAAGTTTCTCTCCAGTTGTTACCTGAAGAAATTTCTTTTTTCACCTTAGGCCTCTATGCGCTCCCAATTATCTCTTTGCAGATTCCACAATCCAGTGATAGCAAACTGTTCCACGAAAGGAATGATGTAACTCTGTGAGATAAATTGACCCATAACAAAGCAGTTTCTCAGGGAGCATCTTTCTAGCTTTTATCTGAGGATATTTCCTTTTCCATCATAGGTTTAAATGCACTTCCAATGTCCCTTCTCAAACACCACAAAAACAGTGATGCTGAAGTGCTCCCTCAACAGAAACTTTTAGCTCTATGAGATGAATGCACACATCACAAAGAGTTTCTCAGAAATCTTCTCTCCAGTTTTTACCTGAAGAATTCTTTTCTCAGCTTAGGCCTCTAGGTGTTCCCAAATGTCCTTCTGCAGATTCCACAAAAACACTGCTGAAAAACTACTCCATGAAAAGAAAGGTGAACTCTTTGAGATGAGTTCACCCATAACAAACCAGTTTCTCAGAAAGCTTCATTTCTCGTTTAAATCTGATGATATTTCCTTTTACACCGTAGACTTCAATGTGTTCCTAAATATCTCCTCTCAGATAGTGCAAAAACAGTATTACCGATCTGCTCATTCAACAAAGAGGTTAAACTCTATGAGATGAATACACACAACAAAACCTTTTCCCGAAAAGTTTCTCTCTAGTTTTTATCTGAAATTATTCCTCTTTCACCATAGGCCTCTGGTAGCTCCCAATATATCTTTGCAGATTCCATAATAACAGTGCTACCAACTGCCCCATGAAGTGAATTGTGTAACTCTGAGATAAAATCACAAATCACGAGCAGTTTCTCAGAAAGCTTCTTTCTAGTTTTTGTCTAAGGGTATTTTCTTGTCACCCTAAGTGTCAATGCACTCCAAAATATCCCATTGCAGATTCCAAGAAAACAGTGGAAGCAAACGGATCAATGAAAAAAGCAGTACAACTCTGTGAAATGAATTCACACATCCCAAGCAGTTTCTCAGAAAGCTTCCTTTTGGTTTTTATCTGAGGATATTTCCTGTGTCACCATAGGCTTCAATGTGCTCCAAAATATCCTATTGAAGATTCCATGAAAACATTGTTATCAAACTGCTCAATGAAAAGAACGTTGTAACTCTGTGAGATGAATTAACATATCACCAAGCAGTTTCTCAGAAAGCTTCTTTCTAGTTTTTATCTGAGGATATTTCCTTTTTCACTACAGGTCTCAGTGAGCTCCCAAATATCCCTTTGCAGATCCCATGAAAACAGTGTTAGCAAACTTTTCCATGAATAAAGGTGTAACTCTGTGAGATGAATTCACACATCACTAAGAACTTTCTCAGAAAGCTTCCTTCTAGGTTTTATCTGAGGATATTTCCTTTGTCACTGTAGGCTTCAATGTGATTCAAAATATCCCTTCTCAGATTCCCCCAAAACAGAGCTAAAAAGCTGCAAATCATGTAACTCTGTGAGATGAATTAACACATTTCAAAGAAGCTTCTCAGAAAGCTTCTTTCTAGTTTTTATATCAGGATATTTCCTTTTCTACCTTAGGCTTCAATGTGTTCCCAAATATCTCTTCTCAGACATCACAAAAACAGTGATATCAAATTGCTCCCTCAACAGAAATGTTTACCCCTAGGAGACGAATGCAAACCTCACAAAGGAGTTTCTCAGAAAGATTCTTTGTAGTGTTTACCTGAAGAATTACCTTTTTTCACCTTAGCTGTCTATGCGCTCTCAAATATCCCTCTGCCGATTCCACAAAAACAGTGCTACCAAACTCTACATTGAAAAGAAAGGTTTATCTCTGTGATATAAATTCACCCATCACAAAGTTGTTTCTCAGGATGCTTGTTTCTAGTTTTTATTTGAGGATATTTCCTTTGTCAGCATAGGTTTGAATGTGATCCAAAGTACTCTTTCTCAGTTTCCACAAAAACATTGTTAACAAACTACTCCATGAGAGGAAATTGTAACTCTGTGAGATGAATTCACAAATTAGAAAGCAGTTTCTCAGAAAGCTTCTTTCTAGTTTTTATCTGAGGATATTTCCTTTGTCACCATTGGCCTCAATGGCCTCCCAATATCCCTTCTCAGACAGCACACAGTGATGCCAAAGTGCTCCATCAACAGAAATGTTTAGCTCTATGAGATGAATGCACACATCACAAAGGATTTAACAGAAAGCTTCACTCCAGTTTTTCCCTGAAGATATTCCTTTTTGCCATTGGACTCTATGTGCTCCTGAATATCACTTTGCAGATTCCACAAAAATAGTGTTACCAAATAGTTCAATGGAAACAAAATTGAAACTCTGTGAGATGAATGCACCCATCACAAAGTAGTTTCTCAGAAAGCTTCTTCTAGTTTAAATCTGATGATATTTCCTTCTCACCATAGGCTTTGATGTGCTCCCAAATATCTCCTCTCAGATTCCACAAAAATTGTGATGCCAAACTGTTCAATGAACAAAAAGGTTAATCTCTATGATATGAATATACACAAGAAAACTGCTTCTCGAAAAGCTTCTCTCCAGTTTTTATCTGAGGTTATTTCCTTTTTCACCATAGGCCTCTATGAGCTCCAAAATGTCACTTTGAAGATTCCATAAATACAGTGCTACCAAAGTGCTCCCTGAAAAGAATCTTGTTACTCTGTGCGATGAATTCACAGATCACAAGCAGTTTGTCAGAAAGCTTTTTTCTAGTTTTTGTCTGAGGATATTTTCTTTGTCACCCTAAGCTTTAATGCACTCCAAAATATCCCATTACAGATTCCAAGAAAACAGTGTTAGCAAACTGATCAATGAAAAGAACAGTGTAACTAAGTGAGATGAAATCACACATCACAAACCAATTTGTCAGAAAGCTTCTTTTTTGTTTTTATCTGAGGATATTTCCTTTGTCACCAGAGGCTTCAATGCACTCCAAACTATCCTATTGAAGATTTCATGAAAACATTGTTAGCAAACTGCTAAATGAAAAGAACGGTGTAACTCTGTGAGATCAATTCACACATCTCAAATCTGTTTCTAAGAAAACTTCTTTCTAGTTTTTATCTGAGAATATTTCCTTTGTAACCATATGCCTCAATGTGCTCCCAAATATGCCTTTGCAGATTCCATGAAAACAGTGTTAGCAAACTGCTCCATGAAAAGAAAGGTGTAACTCTGTGAGATGAATTCACACCTTCCAAAGAACTTTCTCAGAAAGCTTCCTTCTAGTTTTATATGAGAATATTGCCTTTGTCACCATAGGCTTCAATGTGATCCAAAATATCGCTTCTCAGATTCCCCAAAAACAGTGTTACCAAACTGATCCATGAAAAGAATCATGTAACTCTGTCAGGTGAATTAACACATCACAAAGTCCTTTTGAAGAAAGCTTCTTTCTAGTTTTTACCTGAGGACATTTCCTTTTCCACCATAAGCTTCAACGTGTTCCCAAATATCCCTTCTCAGACACCACAAAAACAGTGGTGCCAAGTACTCCCTTAACAGAAACATTTAGCTCTATCTGATGAATGTATACATCACAAAGGAGTTTCTCCAAAAGTTTCTCTCCAGTTGTTACCTGAAGAAATTTCTTTTTTCACCTTAGGCCTCTATGCGCTCCAATTATCTCTTTGCAGATTCCACAAATCCAGTGATAGCAAACTGTTCCACGAAAGGAATGATGTAACTCTGTGAGATAAATTGACCCATAACAAGCAGTTTCTCAGGGAGCATCTTTCTAGCTTTTATCTGAGGATATTTCCTTTTCCATCATAGGTTTAAATGCACTTCCAAATGTCCCTTCTCAAACACCACAAAAACAGTGATGCTGAAGTGCTCCCTCAACAGAAACTTTTAGCTCTATGAGATGAATGCACACATCACAAAGAGTTTCTCAGAAATCTTCTCTCCAGTTTTTACCTGAAGAATTCTTTTCTCAGCTTAGGCCTCTAGGTGTTCCCAAATGTCCTTCTGCAGATTCCACAAAAACACTGCTGAAAAACTACTCCATGAAAAGAAAGGTGAAACTCTTTGAGATGAGTTCACCCATAACAAACCAGTTTCTCAGAAAGCTTCATTTCTCGTTTAAATCTGATGATATTTCCTTTTACACCGTAGACTTCAATGTGTTCCTAAATATCTCCTCTCAGATAGTGCAAAAACAGTATTACCGATCTGCTCATTCAACAAAGAGGTTAAACTCTATGAGATGAATACACACAACAAAACCTTTTCCCGAAAAGTTTCTCTCTAGTTTTTATCTGAAATTATTTCCTCTTTCACCATAGGCCTCTGGTAGCTCCCAAATATATCTTTGCAGATTCCATAATAACAGTGCTACCAAACTGCCCCATGAAGTGAATTGTGTAACTCTGAGATAAAATCACAAATCACGAGCAGTTTCTCAGAAAGCTTCTTTCTAGTTTTTGTCTAAGGGTATTTTCTTTGTCACCCTAAGTGTCAATGCACTCCAAAATATCCCATTGCAGATTCCAAGAAAACAGTGGAAGCAAACGGATCAATGAAAAAAGCAGTACAACTCTGTGAAATGAATTCACACATCCCAAGCAGTTTCTCAGAAAGCTTCCTTTTGGTTTTTATCTGAGGATATTTCCTGTGTCACCATAGGCTTCAATGTGCTCCAAAATATCCTATTGAAGATTCCATGAAAACATTGTTATCAAACTGCTCAATGAAAAGAACGTTGTAACTCTGTGAGATGAATTAACATATCACCAAGCAGTTTCTCAGAAAGCTTCTTTCTAGTTTTTATCTGAGGATATTTCCTTTTTCACTACAGGTCTCAGTGAGCTCCCAAATATCCCTTTGCAGATCCCATGAAAACAGTGTTAGCAAACTTTTCCATGAAATAAAGGTGTAACTCTGTGAGATGAATTCACACATCACTAAGAACTTTCTCAGAAAGCTTCCTTCTAGGTTTTATCTGAGGATATTTCCTTTGTCACTGTAGGCTTCAATGTGATTCAAAATATCCCTTCTCAGATTCCCCCAAAACAGAGCTAAAAAGCTGCAAATCATGTAACTCTGTGAGATGAATTAACACATTTCAAAGAAGCTTCTCAGAAAGCTTCTTTCTAGTTTTTATATCAGGATATTTCCTTTTCTACCTTAGGCTTCAATGTGTTCCCAAATATCTCTTCTCAGACATCACAAAAACAGTGATATCAAATTGCTCCCTCACAGAAATGTTTACCCCTAGGAGACGAATGCAAACCTCACAAAGGAGTTTCTCAGAAAGATTCTTTGTAGTGTTTACCTGAAGAATTACCTTTTTTCACCTTAGCTGTCTATGCGCTCTCAAATATCCCTCTGCCGATTCCACAAAAACAGTGCTACCAAACTCTACATTGAAAAGAAAGGTTTATCTCTGTGATATAAATTCACCCATCACAAGTTGTTTCTCAGGATGCTTGTTTCTAGTTTTTATTTGAGGATATTTCCTTTGTCAGCATAGGTTTGAATGTGATCCAAAGTACTCTTTCTCAGTTTCCACAAAAACATTGTTAACAAACTACTCCATGAGAGGAAATTGTAACTCTGTGAGATGAATTCACAAATTAGAAAGCAGTTTCTCAGAAAGCTTCTTTCTAGTTTTTATCTGAGGATATTTCCTTTGTCACCATTGGCCTCAATGGCCTCCCAAATATCCCTTCTCAGACACCGCAAAAACAGTGAAGCCAAAGTGGTCCCTAAACAGAAAGGTTTAGCTCTATGAGATGAAGGCATACATCATAAAGTAGTTTCTCAGAAAGCTTCTCTCCAGTTTTTACCTGAAGAAAATTCTTTTCTCATATTAGGCCTCAATGTGCTCCCAATATCCCTCTGCAGATTCCAGAAAAACAGTGTCCCCAAACTGCTTAATGAAAAGATAGGTTTAACTCTGTGAAGTGAATTCACCCAGCACAAAGCAGTTTCTCAGAAAACTTCTTTCTAGTTTAAATCTGATGATATTTCCTTTTCACTGTAGGCTTCAATGTGCTCCCAAATATATCCTCTCAGATACCACAAAGACAGTGATGCCGGACTACTCAATGAACAAAAAGGTTAAACTCTATGAGGTGAATAAACACATCAAGAACAATTACTCGAGAAGCTTCTCTCCAATTTTTATCTGAAGTTATTTCCTTGTTCATTCTAGGACTCTAGGAGTTCCGGCATATCCCTTTGCAGATTTCATAAAAACAGTGCTACCAAACTCCTCCATGCAAAGTATTGTGTAACTCTGTGAGATGAATTCACAAATCACAGAGCAGTTTTGAGAATGCTTCTTCCTAATTTTTATATGGGGATATTTCTTTCTAGTTTTTATCTGAGGATATTTTCTCTTTCACCATATTCATCAATGTGCTCCCAAATATCCCATTGCAGATTGCATGAAAAAAGTGTTAGCAAAGTTCCCCATGAAAAGAACAGTATAACTCTGTGAGATGAATTCACACATCACAAAGAAGATTCTCAGAAAGCTTCTTTCTAGTTTTAATCTGATGATATTCCCTTGTCACCATAGCTTCAATGCAATCCAAAATATCCCCTCTCAGATTCACCAAAACAGTGCTACCAAACTGTTCCATGAAAAGAATGATGTAACTCTATTAGATGAATTCCCACATCACAAAGCTGTTTCTCATAAAGCTTCTTTCTAGTTTTTATCTGAGGATATTTCCTAGACCTCAATGTGCTCCCAAATATCCCTTTGCAGATTCCATGAAAAGAGAATTAGCAAACTACTCCATGAAAAGAAAGGTGTAACTCTGTGAGATGAATTCCCACATCAGAATGCTGTTTCTCAGAAAGCTTCTTTCTAGTTTTTATCTGAGGATATTTTCATTTTCACCATATTCCTCAATGTGATCTGAAATATCCCATTGCAGATTCGACAATAAAAGGTTAAGGAAACTTCTCAATGAAAAGAACAGTGTAACTCTATGAGATGAATTCACTCATCAGTAAGAAGTTTCACAGAAACTTTCTTATGGGTTTATATCTGAGGATATTTCCTTTGTCACCATTGGCTTCAATGCGCTCCCAAATAACCTGTTGCAGATTCCATGAAAACAGTGTAATCAAACTGCACAGTTAAAAGAATGGTGTAACTCTGTGAGATGATTGAGATGAATTCACACATCACAAAGCAGTTTCTCATAAAACTTCTTTCTATTTTTTATATGAGGATATTACCTTTTTCAAAATAGACCTTAATGTGCTCCCAAATATCCCTTGCACATTCCATGAAAACAGTGTTACCAAATTGCTCCATGAAAAGAAAGGTGTAATTCTGTGAGGTGAACTCAAACACCACAAAGAATTTTCTCAGAAAGCTTCTTTCTAGTGTTTATCTGAGAATATTTCCTTTGTCACCATAGGCATCAATTTGATACAAAATATCCCTTCTCAGATTCCCCAAAAACAGTTCTACCAAACTGATCCATGAAAAAATGCTGTAACTCTGTGAGATGAATTCACAAATCAGGAAGCAGTTTCTCAGAAACCTACTTTCTAGGTTTTCTCTGAGCATATATCCTTTGTCACCATCAGCTTCTACGGGCTCCGAAATGTCACATTGTGGATTCCAAGAAAACAGTGTTAGCAAACTGCTCAATGAAGAGAACAGTGTAACACTCTGGTATAAATTTACACATCACAAATCAGTTTCTCAGAAAGCTTCTTTCTAGATTTTATCTGAGGATATTTCCTTTTTATCCACAGGCCTCAATACACTTGGTAATATCCCTTTGCAGATTTCACGAAAACAGTGTTAGTAGACTGCTCCATGAAAAGAAAGGTGTAAATCTGTGAGGTGAATTTACACATCACAAAGGAGTTTCCTAGAAAGCTTCTTTTCAGTTTTTTTCTGAGGATATTTCTTCTGGCACCATAGGCTTCAATGTTATCCAAAGGATCCCTTCTCATATTCCCCAAAAACCGTGCTACCAAACTGCTCCAAGAAAAGAATGGTGTATCTCTGTGAGATGAGTTCACAGATCACACAGCAGATTCTCAGAAAGCTTTCTTCTAGTTTTTGTCTGAGGATATTTCCTTTGACACCATATGCTTCAATGCGATCCAAGTATAACTATTCAGATTCAACAAAAACGTTGCTACCGAAATACTGCTTGAAAAGGGTGGTGTAACTTTGTTAGATGAATTCACATATCACAAAGTGCTTTATCAGAAAGCTTCTATCTATTTTTTACCTGAGGATAATTCCTTTTTCACCAAAGGCCTCAAATTGCTCCAAAATATCCCTTTGTGGATTCCATGAAAACAGTGTTAGCAAACTGCTCCATGAAAAAAAAAGGTGTTATTCTGTGAGATGAATACACGAATCACAAGGAAGTTTCTCAGAAAGCTTTTTTCTGGTTTTTCTCTGAGGATATTTTCTCTGTCATCATAGGCTTCCATGCAATCCAAAATATATCTTCTCAAATTTGCCATAAGCAGTGCTACCAAACTGATCCATAAAGAGGATCGTGTAACTCTTCAAGATGAATTAGCACATCACAAATAGTTTCTCAGAAAGTTTCTTTCTAGTTTTTATATTAGGATATTTCCTCTGTCAAATTAAACTTCAAGGCATTCTGCAATATCCCACTGCAGATTCAAGGAAACAGAGTTAGCAAGAGCTCAATGAAAAGAACAGTACAAGTCTGTGAGGTGAATTCACTCATTGCAATGCAATTTCTCAGAAAGACTCTTTTTAATTTTTATCTGAGGATATTTATTTTTTCACCATGGGCCTCAACGCACTCCCGAATATCCCTTTGCAGATTAAACGAAAATAGTGTTAGCATATTGCTCCATGAAAGGAAAGGTGTAAATCTGCAGGATTAATTCACACATCACAAACTGGTTTCTCAGAAAGCTTCCTTTGGTTTTTGTCTGAAGATATTTTCTTTGTCACCATAGGGTTCAATGCACTTCCAATTATTCTATTGCAGATTCCACAAAAACAGTGTTAGCAAACTGCTCCAAGAAAATAATCCCGTAACTCTGTGAGATGAATTCACATATCACAAAACAGTTTCTCAGAAAGCTTCTTTCTAGTTTTTATTTGAGGATATTTCCTTTTTCAACAAAGGCTTCAATGCATTCCAAAATGTCCCTTCTCAGATTCCCCAAAACAGGCCTACCAAACTGCTCCATGAAAAGGATGGTGTAACTGTATGAGATGAACTCACACATCAAAATGTTGTTCTCAGAAAGTTTCTTTCTAGTTTTTATCTAAGGATATTCCTTTTCACTATAATCCTCAAAGCGCTCCCAAATATCCCATTGCAGATTCCATGAAAAAAGTGTGACCAAATGGATCCTTTGAAAAAAAGGTGTAAGTCCGTGACATGAAATCAGGAATCACAAAGCAGTTTCTCAAAAATCTTCTTTCTGGTTTTCGTCTAAGTATATTCCTTTGTCACCATAGACTTCAATGTCATCCAATGTATCACTTCTCAGATTCCTGAAAAACGGTCCTACGAAACTGCTCAATGAAAGGAAAAGTGTAACTATGTGAGAGGAATTCATAACTAACAAAACAGTTTCTCAGTAAATTTCTTTCTAGTTTTTTTCTGAGGATATATACTTTTTCAACACAAACCTCAATATACTCACGAATATCCCTTTGTGGATTCCACGAAAATAGTGCTAGCAAACGGCTCCATGAAAGGAAAGGTGTAAATCTGTGAGATGAATCCACACATCACAAAGCAGTTTCTCAGAAAGCTTCTTTTTGGTTTACGTCTGAGGATGTTTCCTTTATCACCATAGATTTCAACGTGTGCCCAAATATCCTATTGCAGATTCCACAAAAACAGTGTTAGTAAACTGTTCCAATAAAATAATTCTGTACCTCTGTTAGATGAGTTCACACATCACAAAGGAGTTTCTCAAAAAGCTTCTTTCTACTTTTATCTGAGGATATTCACTATATCAAGATAGCTTCAATGTGATCCAAAATATCACTTCTCATTTTCCCCAAAAACAGTGCTACCAACTGATCCATCAAAAGAATCACTTACCACATGAATTAGCATGTGAGATGAATTAACATGTCACAAAGTGGTTTCTCAGAAATCTTCTTTCTAGTTTTTATGTGAGGATATTTCCCTTGTCACTATAAGCTTCTTTCTGCTCTGAAATATGCCAATGAAGATTCACAGAAAACACTGTTATCAAACTTCTCAATGAAAAGAGTGGTGTAACTCTCTGAGATGAATTCCCTCATCACAAAGTAGTTTATCAGAGAACTTCTTTCTAGTTTTATTCTGAGGATATTTCCTTTTTAACCATAGGCTTCAATGTGCTCCAAATTATCACCTTGCAGATACCAGGAAGGCAATGTTAGCAAGTTTCTCCTGGAAAACTAAGGTTTACTTCTGTGAGATGAATTCACTCAAAACAAAGAATTTCCTCAGAAAGCTTCTTTCTTGTTTTCATCTGAGGATATTTCCTTTGTCACCATAGGCTTCAATGTGCTCCCAAATATCCTATTCTAGATTACACGAAATCAGAGTTAGTAAACTGCTCCATGAATAGAACTGTGTAACACTGTTAGATGAAGGCACACATTGCAAAGGAGTTTCTCAGAAAGCTTCTTTATTTTTTTATCTGAGTATATATCCTGTGTTACCATAGGATTCAATGCACTCTCAAATATCCCCTTGAAGATTCCACAAAACCAGTGTTATCAAACAGCAAAAAGAAAAGAATGGTTTAACTCTGTGAAATGAATCCACACATCACAAAGGAGGTTCTCAGCAATCGTCTTTCTAGTTTTTATCTGAGGATTTTTCATTTTTCACTGTAGGCCTCAATGTGCTTCCAAATATCCCTTTGCAGCTTCCAAGAAAACAGTGTTATTAAACTGCTCAATGAAAAGAACAGTGTAATCCTGTGAGATGAATTCACACATCACAAAGCACTTATTCAGAAAGCTTCTTTCTAGTTATTGCCTGTGGATGTTTCCATTGTAACAATAGGCTTCAATGAAATCCATAATATCCCTTCTCAGATTCCCCAAAAAGAGTGCTACCAAAGTGCTCCACGAAAACTATTTTGTAATACTGAGATCTGAATTATCCAGTCACAAAGCAGTTTCTCAAAAAGCTTCTTTCTAGTTTTAATCTGAGGATGTTCTCTTTGTCATCATAGGCTTCAATGTGATCCATAGTATCCTATTGCACATTCCAAGAAAACAGTCTTAGCAGACTGCTAAGTGAAAGCAACATTGTAACTCTGTGAGATGAATTCACACATCACAAAGCAGTTTCTCAGAAAGCTTCTTTCTAGTTTTAATCTGAGGATATTTCCATTTTCACCTTAGGACTCAGTGCACTCCCAAATATCCCTTTGCAGATCCACAAAAACAGTGATAGCAAACTGCTCCATGAAAAGAAAGCTGTAAATCTGTGAGTTGAATTCACGCATCAGTAAGAAGTTTCTCTGAAACTTCTTTCTGGTTTTTATCTGAGGATATTTCCTTTAACCCCATAGGCTTCAATGCGATCCAAAATATTCCTTCTCAGATTCCCCAAAAACAGGGTTACCAAACTGCTCCATGAAAAGAAAGGTGTAACTCTGTGAGATGATTTCAGAAATCGCAAAACAGCTCCTCAGAAAGCTTCCTTCTATTTTTTGTCTCAGGATATTTCCTTTGTCACCATAAACTTCAAAGCACTCTGAAATATCCCATTGCGAATTCCAAGAAAATAGTGGTAGTAAACTGGTTAATGAATAGAAGTGTAATTCCGTGAGATTAATTCACATATCAAAAAGCAGTTTCTCAGAATGCTTTTTTCTTATTTTTTTCTGAGGATATTTGCTTTGTCACCATAGGTTTCAATACACTCCCAAATACCCTATTGCAGACTCCACGAAAACAGTGTCATCAAAAGTCTCAAGAAAAAGCACAACGTAGCTCTGTGAGATGAATTCACACATCACAAAGCAGTTTCTCAGAAAGCTTCTTTCTAGTTTTTATCTGAGGATATTCCCTTTTTCACCTAAGGCCTCAATGTGCTCCCAAATATCTCTTGGCATATTCCACGAAAACAGTGTTGGTGACCTACTCCTTGAAAAGAAAGGTGTAACTCTGTGAGATGAATTTACATATCTCAAAGTATTTTATCAGAATGCTCCTTTCTAGTTTTTATCTGGGGATATTTTCTGAGTCACCATAGGTTTCAGTAGGATTCAAAATATCCATTCTTAGTTCCCCCAAAAACAGTGCTACCAAATTGATCCATGAAAGGAATCCTGTAACTCTGAGAAAAATTATTGCATCACAAAGCAGTTTCTCAGAAAGATTCTTTTTGATTTTTCTATGAGGATATTTCCTTTGTCACCATCTTCTTCATTGAAATCCCAAATATACTATTGCAGGCTCCACGAAAATGTTGTCATCAAAAGGCTCAAAGAAGAGCATGGCTTAGCTCTGTGACATGGATTCATCAATCACAAAGCAGTTTCTCAGAAAGCTTCTTTCTAGTTTTTATCTGAGGATATTTCCTTTTTCACTATATGCCTCAATGCACTCCCAAATTTCCCTTGCAGATTCCATGAAGACAGTGTTTGCCTGCTACTGCAAAAAAAGAAAGGTGTATCTCTGTGAGATGAATTCACACATCCCAAAGAACTTTCACAGATAGCTTCTTTCTAGTTTTTATCTGAGGATATTTCCTTAGTCACCATAGGCTTCCCTGCAATCCAAAATATCAATTCTCAGATTCCCCAAAAACAGTGCAACCAAACTGATCCATGAAAGGAATTGTGTAACTCTGTGAGATGAATTAACACATCATAAAGCAGTTTCTCAGGGGGTTTCTTTGTAGTTTACATATGAGGATATTTCTGTTGTCACCATAAGCTTCAATATGCTCTGAAATATTCCATGGTAGATTCCAAGAAAACAGTACTAGCAAACTGTTCCATGAAAATAACAGTGAAATTCTGTGCCTTGAATTCAAACATCACAAAGCAGATTCTCAGAAAGTTTCCTTCTAGTTTTTCTATGAGGATATTTCTTTTTTCACTATAGGCCTCAACACGCTCCCAAATATCCCTTTGCAGATTCCTCGAAACCAGTGTTAGCAAAATGATTCATGAAAAGTAAGGTGTAACTCTTTGAGATGAATTCACACATCACAAGGAACATTCTCAGAAAGCTTCTTTCTAGTTTTAATCTGAGGATGTTCTCTTTGTCATCATAGGCTTCAATGTGATCCATAGTATCCTATTGCACATTCCAAGAAAACAGGGTTATCAAACTACTCAATGAAAAGAATGGTGTAGCTCTGTGAGATGAATTCACACATCACAAAGCAGTTTCTCTGGAAGCTTCTTTCTAGTACTTATCTGAGGATATTTCCTCTGTCACCATAGGCTTCAATGTGATCCAAAACATCCCTTCTCAGATTCCGCATGAACAGTGTAACACTGTGAGATGAATTCATAAACTACAAAGCAGTTTCTCAGAAAGCTTCTTTCTATTTTTTATCTTAGGATATTTCCTTTTTCTCTATAGGCCTCAATGTGCCTACAAATATCCCTTTGCAGATTCCATGAAAACAGTGTTAGCAAACTGTTCCATGAAAATAAAGGTGTAACACTGTGAGATGAATTCACACATCACAAATAACTTTATCAGAAAGTTTATTTCTAGTTTTTATCTGAGGATATTTCCTTGGTCACCATAGGCTTCAATGTGACCCAAAATATCCTTTCTAAGATTCCCCCAAAGCAGTGCTACCAAACTTATTCACTAAAAGAATAGTGTAAATCTGGGAGATCAATTAACACATCACAGAACAGTTTCTGAGAAAGCGTCTTTCTAGTTTTAATATGATGATATGTGGTTTGTCACCCTAAGCTTCAATGCATTCTGAAATATACCATTTCAAGTAAACAGTGTTAGGAAACTGCTCACTGAAAAGAACAGTGTAACACTGTGAGATGAATCCACACATCTCAAAGCAGTTTCTCACAGAGCTTCTTTCTAGTTTTTATCTGAGGATAATTCCTTTTTCACCATAGGACTCAATGCACTCGTAAATATCCCTTTGCAGATTTCAGGAAAACAGTGTTAGCAAACTGCTCCATGAACCGAAAGGTGCAACTCTGTGATATGAATTCACACATCACCAAGAAGTTTCTCAGAAAGCTTCTTTCTAGTTTTTATCTGAGGATATTTCCTTTGTCACCTTAGGCTTTAAGGCAATCCAAAATATCCCTTCTCACATTCCCCAAAAACAGAGCAACCAAACTGCTGCATGTAAACTGTCATGTAACTTTGTGAGATGGATTCACACATCACAAAGCAGTTTTTCAAAAGTTTCTTTCAAGCTTCTTTCGGAGGATATTTCCTTTTTTACCATAAACTTCAATGTGCTCTGAAACATTCAGTTGCAAATTCCAAGGAAACAGTGTGAGCAAACTGCTCAATGAAAAGATCAGTGTACGTCTCTGAGATTAGTTCACACGTTACAAAGCAGTTTATCAGAAAGCTTCCTTTTGGCTTTTAACTGATTATACATGCTTTGTCAGCATTGGCTTCAATGCCCTCCCAAATATCTTATTGCAGATTCCACGAAAACAGTGTTAGTAACCCGCTCAAGGAAAAGAACGGTGTAAGTCTGTGAAATGAATTCATGCAGCACAAAAAACTATCTCAGAAAGCCTCTTTCTAGTTTTTATCTGATTATATTTCCTTTGTCACCATAGACTTCAATGTGATCCAAAATATACCTTCTCAGTTTCCCCTAACACAGGGCTACCAAACTGATTCATTAAAAGAATCATCTAACTCTGTTAGATGAATTAACACATCACAAAGTGGTTTCTCAGGAAGCTTGTTTCTAGTTTTTATGTGAAGATATTTCCTTAGTCACCGTAAGCTTCAAAGAGCTGCAAAACATTCCATTGCAGATTCCAAGAAAACAGTCTTAGCAGACTGCTAAGTGAAAGCAACATTGTAACTCTGTGAGATGAATTCACATATTACAAAGCAGTTTCTTAGGAAGGTTCTTTCCAGTATATATCTAAGGATATTTCCTTATTCACCATAGGCCTCAACACACTCCCAAATATCCCTTTGCAGATTCCATGAAAAGAGTGTTAGCAAACTGTTCCATAAAAACAAAGGTGAAACACTGTGAGATGAATTCCCACATTTCAAAGTAGCTTCTCAGAAAACTTATTTACAATTTTTATCACAGTATATTTCCTTTGGCACATTTCACCACAAGCTTCAATGTGATCCAAAATATCCCTTCTCAGATTCCCCAAAAACAGTGCTACCAAACTGCGCTTTGAAAAGTATCATGTAACTCTGTGAGATGAATTCCCAAATCACAAAGCAGTTTCTCAGAAAGCTTCTTTCCAGTTTTGGCTGAGGTATTTCCTTTGTCAAAATAAGCTTCAATGTGCTCCAAAATATTCCTTTGCACATTCCATGAAAACAGTGTTAGCAAACTGCTCCATGAAAAGAAAGGTGTAACACTGCGAGATGAATTCACACATCACAAAGCTCTTTCTCAGAAAGCTCCTTTCTCGTTTTTATCAGGATATTTCCTTTGTCACAATAGGCTTCAAAGCGATAAAAAATATCCTTTCTCAAATTTCCAAAAAACAGTGCTAACAAACTGATTCATGAAAAAAATCGTGCAATGCTGTGAAATGAATTAACACATCTCAAAGCAGTTTCTCAGAAGCCTTCTTTCTAGTTTGTATCTGAGGATAGTACCTTTGTCAGTATACGCTTCAATGTGATCCATAATAGCACATTGCAAACTCCAAGAAAACAGTGTTGGCATACTGCTCAATGAAAAGAACAGTGCAATTCTGTGAGATGAATTCATACATCACAATGCAGTTTCTCAGAAAGCATCTTTCTAGTTTTTGTCTGAGGATATTTCCTTTGTCACCACAAGCTTCAATGCACTCTGAAATGCCCCAGGGCAGATTCCAAGAAAACAGTGTTAGGAAACTGCTCAATGAAAAGAACAGTGTAATCCTGTGTGATGAATTCATACATCACAACGCAGTTTCTCAGAATGTTTCTTTATAATTTTTATCTGAGGATATTTCCTTTTACACCCTTGGCCTCATTGTGTTCCAAATATCCCTTTGCAGGTTCCATGAAAACACTTAGGAAACTGCTCCATGAAAAGAAAGGTGTAAATCTGTGATGTGAATTAACACATTACAAAGAATTTTCTCAGAAAGCTTCTTTCTAGTTTTTATCTGAGGATATTTCCTCTGTCACCATAGGCTTCAAGGCAATACAAATTTTTCCTTCTCAGATTACCCAAAAGCACTGCTATCAAACTGAACCATGAATAGAATCATGTATCTCTGTGAGATGAATTCACAAATCATGAAGTGGTTTTTCAGAAAGTTTTTTCTACTTTGTGTCTGAGGATATTTCCTTTTACAGAGTAAGCTTCATTGCACTCTGAAATATCCCATTGTAGATTCCAAGAAAACAGGGTTAGCAAACTGCACAGTGAAAAGAACAGTGCATCTCTTTGAGTTGAATTCATACATCACAAATCAGTTTCTCAGAAAACTTTTTTTTGGTTTTTCTATCAGGATATTTGCTTTCTCACCATAGGCTTCAATGTGCTCCCATATACCCTATTGCAGATTCCACAAAAGCAGTGTTATCAAATGGCTCAATGAAAAGAACAGTGTAGTTCTGTGAGATGAATTCACACATCACAAAGCAGTTTCTCAGAAAGCTTCTTTCTAATTTTTATCTGAGGATATTTACTTTTTCACTATAAGCCTCACTGTGCTCCCAAATATCCCTTTGGAGATTCCATGAAAACAGTGTTAGCAAACTGCACCATAATAAAAAGGTGTAACTCTGTGAGATGAATTCACACATCATGAGGAACCTTCTCAGAGAGCTTCTTTCTAGTTTTTATCTGAGCATATTTCCTTAGCCACCATATTCTTCAATGTGATTCAAAATATCCCTTCTCAGTTTACCCAAAAACAGTGCAACCAAACAAATCAATGAAAGGAGTCATGTAACTCGGTGAGATGAATCAATACATCACAAAATGGTTTCTCCAAAAGCTTCTTACTAATTTTTATATCAAGATATTTCCTTTGCCACCATATGTTTCAAGGCGCCCTGAAATATCGCAATGAAGATTCCAAGAAAACAGTGTTAGGAGGCTACTAAAGGAAAGGAACAGTGTAACTCTGTGAGATGCATTCACACATCACAAAGCAGTTTCTCAGAAAGCTTCTTTATAGTTATTCTCTCAGGATATTTCCTTTTTCACCATAGGCCTCAAAGCACTCCCAAATATACCTTTGCAGATTCCACGAAAACACTGTTAGCAAACTGCTCCATGAAAAGAAAGGTGTAGCTATCTGAGATAAATTCACACATCAGAAAGAAGTTTCTCAGAAAGCTTCTTTCTACTTTTTATCTGAGGATATTTCCTTAGTCACCACATTTTTCAATCCTGTCCAAACTATCCCATCTCAGCTCCCCCAGAAACAGCACTATCAAACTGATCCATAAAAAGAATCATGTAACTCTGTGAGATGATTTCAC